>NW_027361733.1:25067500-25350000 GCF_039654945.1 Dendrobates tinctorius | reverse complement strand
CATGCGCTTACAAGCGCGCAGGTATGTGCACCCATGTTAAATATAGGGGAAAAAACGCATGCGCACATATGCGTTTTTTTCCAGCGCTAAAAAACGCAAATGTGAAACCAGCCTTATGCATGTCATGGTCACTGTGGGATGAATGTGAGAAGATGGTGGTATTGTGGGGGAGTGGGTACTGGGCACCCGGGGAAGAATGTGAGAGGATGGGGGTATTGTGGGGGGAGGGGGTACAGGGAGTGAATGTAAGAGGATGGGGATATTGTGGGGGCTAGTGAATGGGGGGGGTTAATGTGAGAGTATAGGGGTATTGTGTAGCAGTGAGGACAGGGCACAGGGGGTGAATGTGAGAGGATGGGGTATTGTGAGGCAGGGGTGACAGGGCACATGGGGTGAATGTGAGAGGATGGGGATATTGTGAGGCAGGGGTGACAGGGCACGGGTGTGAAAGTGAGAGGTTCGAGTATTGTGAGGCAGGGGAGACAGGGCACAGGGGGTGAATGTGAGAGGATGGGATATTGTTGGGCTAGGGCATGGGGGTTAATGTTGCAGCAGAGTATATCTTTTGAGAATCGACCGGTACACAGGAGAACTTCACTGAGTAAGTTATCTTGAATAAACAGCATTTACTTCTTATGGGTAAACATGAGATAAGAATTCAGAAGCACACAGCCCATGCTGCTGGCATAATACAGTCAAAAGCGAAAGTAAAACTAACATCAACAACAGAGAACTTCCCTCCCCACAATACAGCAAACATTTATCTTCACACTATCGCCATCTGCTGTCAGTCTGCTGTAAAGTCCTCCTTTACATAAACAATAAGTCCATTTCTGTTGCATATGCCAACACTAGTGTTGAGCGATACCGTCCGATACTTAAAAGTATCGGATCGGATGGTATCGGCCGATCTAAAAAAAAATATCGGGTATCGCCGATTCCGATACCGGAAGTCCCATTCAAGTCTATGGGACTTCCGGTATCGGAATAAGAAAAACCCTATTTTTGCCTTGTACAGCCTCTCTGGGGTCTGTATGGGCCTTTCGGGGGGCTGTGCCGGCCTGCCGGGGGGTCTGTGCAGGCTGCGGTGGTCCGTGCCGGCCTGCCGGGGGGCTGTGCCGGCCTGCCGGGGGGTCTGTGCAGGCTCCGGTGGTCTGTGCCGGCCTGCCGGGGGGTCTGTGCAGGCTCCGGTGGTCTGTGCCGGCCTGCCGGTGGTCTGTGCAGGCTCAGGTGGTCTGTGCCGGCCTGCCGGGGGGCTGTGCCGGCCTGCCGGGGGGTCTGTGCAGGCTCCGGGGGGCTGTGCCGGCCTGCCGGTGGTCTGTGCAGGCTCCGGTAGTCTGTGCAGGCATCGTCCGATGGGACTACAAATCCCATCGGGCGATGCCTGCTACCATGACAGTGATTGACACATTAGCCAATGATGGGACAGTAGTAGTCCCATCATCCGGCTAATGTGTTGAATGTAAAAAAAAAAAATAAAATAAAAATTTTTTTACATGCTACATACATGCTACATACATACAACATGCATACTACATATATACTACATGTAACATACATACTACATACATGCTACATACTACATGCATGCTACATACTACATACATGCTACATACATACTACATACATAATACATATATACTACATGCATGCAACATACATACAACATATATACTACATGCATACAACATGCATACTATATATATACTATATATACTACATGTAACATACATACTACATATATACTACATGCAACATGCATACTACATACATGCTACATACATGCTACATACATACTACATACATAATACATATATACTACATGCATGCAACATACATACAACATATATACTACATGCATGCAACATGCATACTACATATATACTATATATACTACATGTAACATACATACTACATATATACTACATGCATACTACATACATACTACATACATGCTACATACATACTACATACATACACTACATGCATGCAACATACATACTACATATATACCACATGCATGCAACATGCATACTACATATATACTGCATATATACTACATGCATGCAACATACATATATACTACATACAATACATACATATAGACATACAGTACATATAACATAGAGTACATACTCACTGTCACTTGTCACTTTGATCCCCGAAGCCATTGTCGCCTGAGGAATAAATATCAAAATAAAAAAACACCAATATACTTACCCCGATCCGCAGAAGTCCACGAGGGTCCCACGTCCATCTTGCGTGGAGAACAGCAGCATCAGCTGATGCTACCGTTCTCTACCAGCTCCAGGAATACAATGACGGAAGGAGTTTATTCAGGAAAACCCGGTATGGGCTTTTATTTTTGAAACGGACTGCAGGAAGGTTGTGGGGTCTGGTCTGTTTCCTCCAGCCCAGGTCTTATAAGTGGCCTATGGCCACAGATTGGAGAAAGGAAAACAAAAACATGCAGAAAGGGTTGGGGTGTGTCAGTTCTGACTTGGACAGAGACAGAGCAGTGGTCTGCTGAGCTCCCTGTGTGAGGCAACACAGGGCCAAGCTGAGCCAAGGTCTGGCACCCCTTTCATACCCGGGCAACACGGTTGCTCACGGCAACTGGCCACGGACTGTTTTGTTGCTTCCCGGCTGCGATCCGGAAGATACAGCGTGCTGTGCACTGAGTGAGTTTTGTTGGACATTAGAAACCTTTTTGTTTTTTGAACTTGCTTGGGTCACTGCCTCATAACTGCACAGCGTGGACACCGCTGCTTTACACTAGTCATCTATGAAAGTCACCATGTATCTATTTCCTCCTGATGTAGTCACTTGCATGGGTCCACATGCGTCAGTATGCACCAAATCAAGTGGTCTTCATCAGACTTTCTTTTGGAATATTTTTGTGGCTTTAGATTTTATGCAACATTCACATCTTACGGTAATTGAGCAATCTGATATCTTTAGATCTTTTGTCAATTCTTTTCTTTGTAGTTCCTTTATACTGTCAGGGTGTCTGTGTCCTTGACGTCTATGCCACACGTGAATACAGTTCTTGTGATCATGTGTGCATACCTTCATCTGTTCCTTTGGTGTGTCAAGATGATATAATTGTTCATCTGCCTTGACATTGGTTATCAACTTGTTTCCTGCTAGAATTGCACACTCATTGTCTTTGAATTTTACAGTGAGTCCTTTAGCTGTTAAACACTTCACAGATAACAATCCGCCTTCTAATTTTCGAACATAAAACACATTCTGTACAAGTATCTTTGAATCTTGTCCGAACTTGTTTGAACAGTTTAGCATACCTTGTTCTATACCTTCTGCGTTTTTTTTGCTCCCATCTGCAAGATAAATGGCTTCTTTCTTATCTAAATCAAGATCAGTGAAGAAATTCTTGTCACTTGACATATGACTCATTGCTCCTGAATCAATAAACCAACCAAGTGATGATTTCTTGTCTGTCACTTTAAATATGCCATTCCAATTATTCTCACATGAATCGGAAATTGTGTTTTTCACTTTCTGTGTATGCTCTCTATGTTGTAATTTTTGCTGTTCTGCTTTCCATATGGTATAGTCTTTCTTTAAATGACCTTTTTTCTTACATCTGAAACATTCTCTTGTCTCTTTATTATAGGGTTTTTTAAATTCTGCAGCTTTAAGAGCGTTTCCACTGTCCTTTTCAGTAGAAGAATCATTTGTCTGTTCTTTTCTTCTCTGATATTCATCTATTAGTCTGGTTTTCACAAAATCTAATGTGATGTCTTTTCCAGGTCTTGTCTCTAGTGCATTTATTAAGGCTGTATACGGATCTGGTAAACTGCACAATAATATTGCTGCTGCATGACTTTCTTTAATGTCTTCACCAATAGATCTTAGCTGTGATATTACTTCCATCATTGAGAATATGTGCTTCTGCATTTCGTCATTTGCACTCAATCTCATACTGTAAAGCTTTCTTAATAGAAATAACTTGTGATTTAAACTAGATCTTTCATATAGCTTTTTCAATGTCTCCCACATTCCTTTCACTGTATCCTCACTCCTTATGTGTATTGTGTATTAATTGAGCATCATCCACTAATAAGCTAATGGTGGCTCTAGCTTCTCTATTCTTTCTATCCCATGTCTGATTATCTTCATCAGGTCTATCTGTAATGATTACTTCCCATAAATTGTCCTTAGATAACAACATCTCTACTTTGGAATTCCATAACTGATAATTTTCACTGTTCAGCTTAGCTACTGTGAGTTTCAGCTCAGTGCTGCACATCATTTTTATATAATCTTGTTTTATGAAGATATTCTTCTTTCTTCTTGAGAGTTCCTGCATATCCTATGTGTGGTGATTCTCTGTAATTATCTCCAGTGTGCCGTCATCCAGTTCCTGGGTCATAAATTCCTTTGTCCCTCTGTATCTGGATTTTTTCTTTTCAGTCTCCGTTCACTGGGTTTTATCTTATCTGCTTCTCCTTCGGTGTCTGGATTTATTGCTTGGAGTTATCTTCTGGGTGTCTCTGTCCTGGGTGTCTGGGACTATCTCCTGTTCTGGGCCCATAACCTGTAGCAGAGTGTATCTTTTGAGAATCCACCGGTACACAGGAGAACTTCACTGGGCAAGTTATCTTGAATAAACAGCATTTACTTCTTATGGGTAAACATGAGAAGAATTCAGAAGAACACAGCCCATGCTGCTGGCATAATACAGTCAAAAGCGAAAGTAAAACTACCATCAACAATAGAGAACTTCCCTCCCCAGTCCTCATAATACAGCAAACATTTAACTTCACACTATTGCCATCTGCTGTCAGGCTAGTGTAAAGTCCTCCTTTACATAAACAATAAGTCCATTTCTGTTGCATATACCAACAAATGTGAGAGGATGGGGGTATTGTGAGGCAGGGGGGACAGGGTACAGGGGGTGAATGAGAGAGGATGGGGTATTGTGGGGGAGGGGGACAGAGCACTGGGGTGAATGTGAGAGGATGGGGGTATTGAGGGGGAGGGGGGACAGAGCACTTAGGGGTGCATGTGAGAGGATGGGCTGTTGGGGTGTGTGAGGGGGACAGGGGGGAGGTAGGGGGCTTTTTTTTTTACTTGTGAGCTTGTTAATACTTTAATAATAAATTAATATTTCAGTATTAGTATAACAAGGGCACAGACAGATGGCCGTATAACTCTTGCGAGGATCGCATCGCAATCTTCAGACTGGCTGGTACTGCTCCTGACATGAGCGTGATGGATTACTATGCAGAAGTGTTAGGCGTCGAGTTTCCCTCACTGCACAGGGGGAATCTTGAGCCATGTCTTCTGCGGTCTCCCATTCCTCTGCAGCTGCAGAGATTCCTGCTCAGCAAAGGCGTCGGTCCAGGCGTCTTGCCCAGGCTGATGCTAGACGTCTGGTTGCTTCTTCTGGCTCTGTTATAACTCCATCTTTGAGTCAGCAGCAAGTAGACGCTTCAGGGACTAAGTCCTGTCTTTTGGGTACTGAGCATGCCCATGGGATGACCTCTCATTGGAGGCCGGAGGTCACATGCGCAGGTCCCGTTCCTGCTCAGATTGGTCCACTACTGGGAAGGTCCCAGAAAGACGCCGCTATAAAAGAGCCGCATGGCCGCTCGGCCATGCGCTAGTATAGACTCTTATTGTATACTAGCTGAAGAGCCCGGCTCTGCCCGGGCATAGTAACTAACTCCCCTCCCTTGCATACGTATGGTAAAGAGCTATAGAGTTAGAGTCAGTGCCTACTAGTGGCTTGGTCTGCACCACAATGCTACCACTTCTCAGCACCTCACTCAGCGCCATATGGTGCCGGCCAGAGCTGGGCACCTTGAGTACCGCATTAAGCGGCTGCATCCGCCAGTGCGACGCCGTGCGCCAGTCTAGCGCTTTCCTCCATTGTTCCAGGTGGTTTGTGGCGTCCGCAAGAGCAATGCAGTTCGCTGTCATGTGTGATTGTCCTATGTGACGCGGCCCGCAGGCTGGTAACTAATACAATAAGACAAAGGGAAAGGGAAAATCTGGGTAACAATAACAATGGTGGCCCTGCGATAGGGAAACGGGGAAGTGGACACCACCTGCACTCCCCTGAGTCAGTGTCTCTACACTCCTAACGTTCCCTAGGCCAGTTCCGCACCGGGCGCTGATCAGGAACCTCAAAACCCTGACTCGCCCTGCACCTAAACCCTCACTAGGGAATTGGTCGGTGCGGAAACTAATCCCACCACTGCACAAAACACACATAAGGAAAAGTGACAAAACAGGGGAACACCACTTAGCTTTGCTCTGTTGCTTACCTTCCCAGTAACAGAGCCCACCACCTGCGTGCTCTTTTCCTCCACCATGTCCGACAGCTGGGTGCACTGTCCAGAAACGGACCTTCTCAGCATCATAGTGCAGCCTTTGAGCAAAAAGAGTCCACACCTGCGTGGAGCTGTCCAGAAACAGAGTCCCGCAAATGAGTCCAGCTTTTCTGCCAAAAAGTCCAGCATGCTTGAGTCCAGCTCTCAGCAACAACGTCCAGCATTTTGAGTGCAGCTTTACACCATAGCTGCCACTCCACACCATAGCTGCGACTCCACCATGCCATGCCAGCACTCCTTGCAGACACCATAGCTGACACTCCAGAGATCTCACTGAGCTGCCCATGACTCTCCTTTAGCTCCATTCTTTACCCAGGCTTGCTTGCAAATGAGGAACTTTATCACCAACAGTGATTAACACACCTGACACTCTCTTATAGAGCCATCACACCTGTTACATGATTACGTGCACAAACCAAGGCAACCAAAGTGCAATGACCCTAATGGCCACCGGGGGGGGGAACCACCTTTGGCACACAGCCAAGGGAAAAAAAAGGTTACTTTGTGCATTTACTCTGTCAGATCCAACCTGGATCATGACAGTACCCTCCCCTTAATGAGGGGCCTCTGGACCCTCAAGACCACTCCTCATCAGGGCACCACCTACAGCGGAGACGCCTAGATCCAGAGTTCACCCCTGCAACTACCTGCACCTCAGGTTAATGACAAACGCACCACTGGTATTGGCAAAGTATGTTCTGGAGGCACCACTCATCTCCAAAGCATCGACCTGGGGAACGAGTTATGTATGAGTATGTGTATGTTTGGTATGAGCTGGTAAGACTCTGCAACACACTTCCACAAGATGTTTTTTGGTGGCCACCCATACATGCTCATTCACACACAGGTCCGGACCTGAACGTTTATTGCCACACATTCGTTTGTCATATTTTGGTGAACTCATTCTAGGATCGACAACAGAGGCGTCCACCTGTGTTACCACACTCACACCCCCGCACTCCACCAAGGGGTACACCACCCCCCAACCCCCTACACCACGAAGTCGACGCCTCCTAGGGTTGGCTAATGGTGAGGGTTGAGATTTGCCCCTACTCCCCCGCAGCACACCTGCTACTCACACGGTGAGGGAGGGGCCTGGGAAATGGAGGAAAAATACACTCCCTGGTCGCCTTCCTCCAAACGACCAGGAGGGGCCGCACTTCGGTGGTATGGAAGATTTGGCGTAGACCCCGCGGACTATCACACCAGTCTGCCCACTACCGGGACGTACCCCTTCACCTCGGGGAACCCCAGACAGCACCATGGGGACCAACTCCACCCACCAGTCTGGGTACGTCCACCTGTAAGAGAAAGTCCCGCTCTCTAGCAGCGACTCTAGGGGCTTCATGGCCATTCGCTATTTGATTTCCTGGTTGAGCCAAACGGGAGGCCCCAGACCCTGATAATTGCTGCTGAACTTCACCTCAGTGAGACCTAGCAGCAAATACTCACAGGTCTGAACATGGCCTGAGGCTAACCAGAAAAAAAAGTAAGGGTGGTGATAATATCACGTGCCCCGTCCTGAGTGACACGGCCAGAGGCCGGTAACTGATACAACAGGATGCGGCACGTGTGATTGTCCTATGTGACGCAGCCCGCAGGCCAGTAACTAATACAATAAGACAAAGGGAATAGGAAAAACCTGGGTAACAATAACAATGGTGGCCCTGTGATAGGTGGCCCTGTGAAACGGGGAAGTGGAGACCTCCTGCACTCCCCTGAGTCAGTGTCTCTACACTCCTAACGTTCCCTAGGCCGGTTCCGCACAGGGTGCCGATCAGGAACCTCAAAACCCTGATTCGCCCTGCACCTAAACCCTAACTAGGGAATTGGTTGGTGCGGAACTAATCCCACCACTGCACTAAGCACACATAAGGAAAAGTGACAAAACAGGGGAACACCACTTAGCTTTGCTTTGTTGCTTACGCTCCCAGCAACAGAGCCTGCCTGCGTGCATCTTTTCCTCCACCGTGTCCGACATCTGGGTGCACTGTCCAGAAACGGACCTTCTCAGCATCACAGTGCAGCCTTGGAGCAAACAGAGTCCACACCTGCGTGCAGCTGTCCAGAAACAGAGTCCCGCAAATGAGTCCAGCTTTTCTGCCAAAAAGTCCAGCATGCTTGAGTCCAGCTCTCAGCAACAGCGTCCAGCATTTTGAGTGCAGCTCTACACCATAGCTGCCACTCCACCAATCCATGCACAAACTCCTTGCTGACACCATAGCTGCGACTCCACCACGCCATGCCAGCACTCCTTGCAGACACCATAGCTGACACTCCAGGGATCTCACTGAGCTGCCCGTGACTCCCCTTTAGCTCCATTCTTTACCCAGGCTTGCTTGCAAATGAGGAACTTTATCACCAACAGTGATTAATACACCTAACACTCTCTTATAGAGCCATCACACCTGTTACATGATTACGTGCACAAACCAAGGCAAACAAAGTGCAATGACCCTAATGCTCACCGGGGGGAAAACCACCTTTGGCACACAGCCAAGGGAGAAAAAAAGGTTACTTTGTGCATTTACTCTGTCAAATCCAACCTGGATAATGACATTCGCACATAGTGCATTTTAGTTATCTAATTTGCTTCTTCTTGGCACCACTGTTGCGGTGCTGAGCACTAGTGTGTCTAGAGGGACTCTGACCCAGTGTCTCAGGGGTAGAGTCCTGTGTCTATACACCAGTGCTCACATTGCCGAGCTCTGTGAGCATAAACAGGCTGCGGCCAGGACCTGACTGGGACAAAAAGCAGCCCTGCCATACAAACCACACCAGCCCACAAACTATAAAACTCATCAGCCCCGATCAGTGAATTTTTGCTATACTTTGTCATCCCCTCATCACTCTATTAAAGGAGTTATTTAAAGAGCCACATGTTAATGGCGTCACAGTGCATATGATTGGACCACAGCTCCATTTACATTGTGCTCTTCAAAGCTACGTTTCCTAGGATCATGGGGGTCCCAGTAGTCAGATCCACAACAAACAGAAAATCATCCCCTATCCAAAAGATAGAGAACTTCCGAATTTGGATAACCCTCCATACAGTATTATGGGCATGACATAGTCCTCCATACAGTATTATGTGCACCACTTAGTCCTCCATACATTGTTATTGGTACCACATATTCTTCTTTACAGTATTATGGGTACCATATAGTCCTCTATAGAGTATTATAGGCACCATATAGTTCTCCATACAGTATTATGGGCCCCACATAGTCCTCCATACAGTATTATGGGCACCACATAGTCCTCCATACAGTATTATGGGCACAATATACTCCTCCATAGAGTATTATGGGCACCACATAGTCCTCCATACAGTATTATGGGCACAACCTAGTCCTTCATAGTATTATGGGCACAACATAGTCCTACATACAGTATTATGGGCAGCACATACTGCTCCATACAGTATAATGGCCCCATACATTGCTCCATACAGTACAATGGACCCCACATATTCCTCCATATGGTACAATGAGCCCATATAATGCTCCATACACTATTATGGGCCCCATACATTACTGCATACAGTTTTATGGGCCCCATTTAATGGTCCATACAGTATAATGGCCCTCATACTGTATATTACTTCAAACAGTATAATGGGCCCCATATATTACTTTATACAGTATAATGGGCCCCATATATTACTTCATACAGTATAATGGGCCCCATATAATACTTCTCCCTGTCCCCACTGCTCTGGTCTCCTCAGTGTATTCTGATCCTCTGCACTGCTTGGCACAGACGATTCGCTGTACTGATGTCATTGCACCCTCTGCACTAAGACGTCACAGAGCTCAGACGCAGAGGGGGAATGATGCGAGAGGGAGTATATATGGTGCGGGGGGCTGATGTATATACGGGTGCTGGGGCTGATGTATATACGGGTGCTGGGGCTGGTGTATATACGGGTGCTGGGGCTGATGTATATACGGGTGCTGGGGCTGATGTATGTATGGTGCGGGGGCTGATGTATATACGGGTGCTGGGGCTGATGTATATACGGGTGCTGGGGCTGATGTATATACGGGTGCTGGGGCTGATGTATATATGAATGCTGGGGCTGGTGTATATATGGGTGCTGGGGCTGGTGTATATACGGGTGCTTGGTTGATGTATATACAGGTGCTGGGGCTGATGTATATACAGGTACTGGAGCTGGTGTATATACGGGTGCTAGGGCTGATGTATATACGGGTGCTGGGGCTGATGTGTACGCAGGTGCTGGGGCTGATGTATATACAGGTGCTGGGGCGGGTGTATATACGGGTGCTGGGTAGATGTATATACAGGTGCTGGGGCTGATGTATATACAGGTGCTGGGGCTGGTGTATATACGGGTTCTAGGGCTGATGTATATATGGGTGCTGGGGCTGATGTGTACACAGGTGCTGGGGCTGATGTATATACAGGTGCTGGGGCTGGTGTATATACGGGTGCTGGGGCTGATGTATATACGGGTGCTGGGGCTGATGTATATACTGTGCTGGGGCTGATGTATATATGGGTGCCGGGGCTGGTGTATATACGGGTGCTGGGGCTGATGTATATACGGGTGCTGGGGCTGATGTATATACAGGTGCTGGTGTATATACAGGTGCTGGGGCTGATGTATATACAGTTGCTGGGGCTGATGTATATACGGGTGCTGGGGCAGATGTATATACGGGTGCTGGGGCAGATGTATATACTAGAGATGAGCGACATTGCCTTTTTTCGGGTCGAGTCGGGTTTCATGAAACCCGACTTTCGCAAAAGTCGGGTCGAACGAAATCGGCCGATTATCGTGAAAAGTCGAAGGCCGACTGAACACGAAACCCAATGCAAGTCAATGGGGAAGAAAAGTCAGCAGTGAGTGGAGGACAGGAAACACACCTACAGTGCCCATTTTAATGCCAAAAACATCAATTCTTAATACTTAAGCTTGTCAACCTTAATTTACTTTATAATAATAGTTAGGCATTGAAAACTGGGGGTTATTTGGCTAAAGTTGTAGGGGAGGGTAGGGCTGGCTCCAGATTTTCGTGGGCCCAGGACCAAAGAGTGTCAATGGGCTCCTTTAACACACGGCAGAATTCATGATCAACTGATACGGCAGAGAAATAGCGGTATAGTACAATGAAAAATACTTTACTTCTTACATCACATGACTGATATCCATTTTAAATTCTCCAATAGCTCCAATAGCTCCAAAAACGGACAGTATATTGCTCGATACAGTATTATGGCCACCGCATAGTGCGCTATACAGAGTAATGAGGCCCATATATTTCTCCATACCTTCATCAGGGGGCGCCCCCTGACGAAGGTTCCCGAAACGCATGTCGGGGCGGGCACCAGGTCTCCCCACTTGTCTGCATGCACAAGCACTTATTAGGTAATGTAGGACATGTTTACTGTTTTCAATATGGCTATCTGCAGTGGTTTTATGTGTTACTACCTTTAATTTGAGCAAGCTATGCCTTTATATATTATATCGAATAGTGGTCTCACTTTTTTGTCCTCCCTTTATGGGATACATTGAAGCAGCATGTGTGGACAACGGTGTCTTGATATTTTTGTGATGAGCTATCAGCTACTATTTTATATCTTGTATTGTTCCTTGCCCTGTGTCCAATAAAGCAATTTTATACTTTGACCTTTATTGTCTTCTGGAAGTTGTTTATCTTCCCCCTCCCCTTACAGATAACCTTTGCCTGATCATTAGGATTTTGTTCAAAAAAGTGCCACACTGCACTCTTCCTACTATGGAAGACATTTTGAGGCCTTGCACGCTGTGCTAATTTGACCGTCTGGCCAAGCTGTCCTGCAACTCTTTGGGTTTTTGTAAACAGTTTTTGGATTGCTACGGGCCTGCCAGATAACAGCGGTTGCGATGTCGATGCCTGCTGCGGATCCTCCTCCTCCTCTTCTGAGCTATTGGCAGCGGCACCCTCTTCCCCCAATGGATGCCAATCTGGGTCAACAACTGGGTCATCCATCACCTCCTCTTCAATTTTCTGTGCACACCTTCCTCTGTGTCACCGTGTAAGGTGGTATAGTATGCGGGAAGGGGCACCTGAGTTTCATCAGGGTCAGATTCTGGCTCAGTACACTGCGAGGACAATGTAGTGCTCTGAGTGAACGTACCAGCAGAAAAATCTAGCAGTGGCTGTGCATCAGTGCACTCCATGTCCGATTCATCTTGGACTGGGGAATTCACGATTTGACTTGATAACCCAGGCATGGTATGTGAAAAGAGCTCCATGGAGAAATCTGTAGTGTGGCCTGCCGCATCCTTCACTTTTGGTAGGGGTGAAGGACACAAGGAAAGGTGTTGTTCCTGACCAGGAGCCTCCACTGACGACTCAGTGCTTTTATTTTTTGACACTTCAGAAGAGGAGGTGATAGAGCTGGAGGCTGTCAGCAGTGTAAGCCAAAACTTGTTCCTGAAGCTCCGGCTTTAAAAGCGGTTTACCTACTCCCAGAAAAGGGAGCCTTCGAGGCCTTGTGGAGCCAGACGATGACGCAGGCTCAACACCTCCTGCCTTAGGTGCCATTGTGCTTTTGCCACTATCAGCAGATGCACCACTATCCCCACCACCATCAGTACCAGTTGGCAACCCCCGCCCACTTCCACGGCCTCTTCCACCATACTTCCTCATTTTTGGAAAAATGTACCCAAAATACCACCAGCTATATGGTACTGTAAAACAAGGTACAAGGTGTATATAGTATTGGGGAGAACTGGAAGCTCCCTAGAGATTTTAGGATGCTGAACTATTATCTCAGGCACACTATAGATTACACCTCAATTTAACAGGCTGAAATAGGCAGGTGTATGATCAGGTACAAGGTGTGTATAGTATTGGGGAGAATTTGAATCTCCCTAGAGATTTTAGGAGGCTGAACTATTATCTCAGGCCCACTATAGATTACACCTCAATTTAACAGGCTGAAATAGGCAGGTGTATAACCAGGTACAAGGTGTGTATATAGTATTGGGGAGAGTTGGAAGCTCCCTAGAGATTTTAGGAGGCTGAGCTATTATCTTAGGCCCACTATAGATTACACCTCAATTTCACAGGCTGAAATTGGCTGGTGTATGACCAGGCACAAGGTGTGTATATAGTATTGGGGAGAATTGGAAGCTCCCTAGTGATTTTAGGAGGCTGACAATGATGCTCTCAGTCCAAGTATGGCAGCAGGCAGCCTAATAAGCAGGACTGCTGCACACAAAAGTGTGGAAAAATGAACGCTTGGTATCTGTGCAGAAAAGAGGAAGAAAATTATTTTTGCTTTTAAAAAAGCAGTTTGCACAGCAGTGTGCAAACAGCAATGCAGCTATCAGGGAGCCTTATAAGGCAGCCAAATAACCAACAGAGCTGATGCACAAAAATAGAGCCCCCCCGTCACTGCACACAAACTGTTGTGTTGTAAGTGGAAATCGCTAACAGTAGAAGCAATTTTTTGTTTTTCTTCCCTGCCTAACGCTCTCCCTTATTCAGAATCAGCAGCTGCAACCTCTCCCTAACGCTAATATCGGCAGAAGTAAGATGGCGGTCGGCGTGCACACCCTTTTTTAGCCCCTGTGACGCCACACAAAGCAAGCCAATCACTTGCATGCCCTTCTCAAACATGGTGGTAACCGATGCCCATGTCATCGCGTTGCCCACATTGTGCGTCCTCCATCAATGGCTGAAAAAGGGCGCTGGAAGCATCATTTGAAACGCGACTTTGGCGCTCTGGTCGCCGACCTCGTGGCCGACCTCACGCTATGGTCGGGTTTCATTTCATGAAACTCTACTTCAACGAAAGTCAGCGACTTATGAATTTGACTGACCTGTTTCGCTCAACTCTAGTATATACGGGTGCTGGGGCTGGTGTATATACGGGTGCTGGGACTGATGTATATACGGGTGCTGGGGCTCATGTATATACATGTGCTGGTGCATATACAGGTGCTAGGGCTGATGTATATACAGGTGCTTGGGTTGGTGTATATATAGGTGCTGACTAGAGGCTGATCATTGATGTATATACATACAGCCCATATATACATCAGCCTCAAGTCAGCGCCAGTATATACATCACCCCCGCCAGCACCTGTATATACATCAGCCCCAGCACCTGTGTATTATATAGGTGCTGATGTATACACTGGGGCTGAGGCTTACGTATATACTGTTGCTGAGGCTTACGTATAGATAGGTGCTGACTCGAGGCTGATGTATATACAGTGTACAGTGTATATACATCAGCCATTTTGGGCACAGTGGCTGGTACTGAGGAAAAGAAAGAAAGAACAGAGAGAGAGAGAAAGAAAAAAAGAAAGATTTAGAGCGAGAAAGAAGGAAAGAACAGAGAGAGAAAGAAACAGAGAGATAAAGAAATATTCTATAAAGATACTATAGCAGCCCGGCTCCCATTGTAGTGCCCACCTGAGCCTCCCAATGCAGGACATATCATGATCCGCTCACATGGCCGGCATCCCCGATTCCAAGGCAATCCCGCTGTCCGCGCTGTCGGAGGAGGAAACAGTGATCTGAAGCATTCCCTGAAGTGCCTCCATGGCTCCATCACAATCTCCTCCTGAAATTACCTAATATCCGGTCAGCTTCTAGCACGTCACTTCCGGTGCGAGTTTTAAAGTGCTCCTCGGGGCTCCGCCATGTATTCCTGTGTCTGCGGGAAAAGTAAGCTCCTGGCTGGGGCAGTCTCTCTCTCTCAAAATCGGGACTGTCCCATTGGATACGGGATGGGAGGTATGAATGCTCCCCACCATACACCTCGTACACGCATGGCTCCGCACGCCTCATACACACACGGTTCAGCTTTGTATGCCTCGTACACACACGGCTCCGCTCAGTACACCTCGTGCACACATGGCTCCACTCAGTACACACATGGCTCCACTCACTACGCACATGGCTCCGCTCCGTAAAACTCGTACACATGTGACTCTGCTTTGTACACACGCGGCCACGCTCTATACACCTTGTACAAACATGGCTCCACTCCGTAAACCTTGTACACTTGCAGCTTTGCTCCATACACCTCGTACACACGCGGCTCCGCTCCATACACACGCAGCTCCACTCCGCTCCGTACACCCCGCACACACGTGGCTTCATTCTATACACACGCGGCTTCATTCCGTACACACCCGGATCTGCTCTGCTCCGTAAACACAAGGCTCAGATCCATACACTTTGTACACACAGGGCTCCGTTCCATACACCTCGTACACATGGCTCCGCTCCGTAGACCTTGTACATACCTCTGCTCCGTACACCTCCAGCTCCGCTCCGTACACCTCGTACACACGTGGCTCTGCTCTGTAACCTCGTACACACGCGGCTCCGCTCCGTACACCCCATACACACCCGGCTCTGCTCCACTCTGTACACCTCGTACACATCCGGCTCCGCTCCATACACCTCCGGCTTCGCTCCGTACACCTCGTACACACATGGCTCCACTCCGTACACCCCGTACACACCCGGCTCTGCTCCACTCTGCACATCTCGTACACACACGGCTCCGCTCCATACGCCTCGTACACACACGGCTCCGCTCTGTACACCTCGTACACGCTCTGCTCCGTACACCTCGTACACACACGGCTCCGCTCCATACACCTCGTACACACATGGCTCCGCTCCGTACACCTCGTACACTTCCGGCTCTGCTCCTTACACCTCGTACACACACGGCTCCGCTCCGTCCACCTCATACACGCTCTGCTCCGTACACCTCGTACACACGTGGCTCCGTACACGGTGGACTCCGGGTAGCGATCGCACTTTATTATATTTTATATCTAGTGCGATCCGCAACCCTAACAAGAAGTCACACTCAGTTGTGGAGAGCTGATAGTCAGTCCGAGGATTGCGATGTGATCCTCGCAGACGTCCGTCTGTCTGTCTGCCCGTTGACAAGTGTAATCATACAGTAACCACGAGCTGCATTCTATTTAATAATTTAATAATAAGCAGTTTATTATTATAAAGTTATTAAAGGCTCAGGATAATTGTCTGCAGTCACTCTGAGACTACAGACCGCAAAATCATGATGGGGTGCGACTGCTGTCATGAGACCCCAAGACCACTGGTGCGATCAGGCGGTCATGTGACCATGTTTGCTATTTGCACGTGTCACTAGATAAGTTTGACTTCACTCAATAGAAGATAATTGGGAGAAGCTGGAAAAGTCATCACACCACCCCCTGCTCACATCAGCGATGCTGGGGGGCCATTACTACTGTACATAGGGGGACTCAGTTAAATATTAAGTGGGCACTTAAGAAGAATTATTATTTATAGGGGGACCAGTAGGATAACTACTGGGTGGCAGACGGTGCTGAGGCAGCTGTCAATCAGTGCCGGGGTGAGGTTACAGCCGCCACTCTCTATACACAGAGTGACTAAAACCGTGCCAGCACATCCAATATGACTGAAAGAGCAAAGCTGCTGGGAGGAAAAAAGTTAATTTCCTCCCGGTAAATGGGCTCTCAGTGCGGGTGTCACAAGGTGTCAGAACGCTATTAACTATTATAGTGTGTACTGAAGGAGCAGTGGGGACATCATTACATGTATAGGGGAACTCTGGGGGACATCATACTGTATGTGCGGGAGCTGCGGGCCCATCATACTGTGTATAAGGGACCCGTGGGCCTACCATACTGTGTATAGGGGAGGTGTGGGATCATCATAATATGTATAGGGGAGCTGTGGGATCATTATACAGTGTATAGGGGAGCGCCTGTTAGGTTCCACAGGTAAGTTACAGGTGCTGTTAATTACACAAATTAGAGAAGCATCACTTGATTTTTCGAACAGTGCCAATACTTTTGTCCACCCCCTTTTTTATGTTTGGTGTGGAATTATATCTAATTTGGCTTTAGGACAATTCTTTTTGTGTTTTTTCATTTAAGACAAATTAAATGAAGATAATAATACCAAAGAATTTGTGTTTGCAGTCATTTTCAGGAAGAAACTGAGTATTATCTGACAGAATTGCTGGGGTGTCAATACTTTTGACCACAACTGTATGTGGTGTAGTGACCACTGTGTTCGCTAGGGGGCACTGTGTGGGTGTCCCAGGATGAACGGATAGCCATGTCCAGAGTGGTAACAGGAGCAGGGTGCTAAAGGATCGTTATGTATCTCAAGGTGGGTGGCCTTGGGATGGAGGCTTGCTTATGTGCTGATCAGCAGAGCTGATCTTTCCTTCCAATGTGTCAGGGAGAAGTCTCCAGGTAGCTGGTGAGACGGGCAGGACCAGTTACCTACAAACCCACCCAGGGGGTGTGTTTGAGAACGCTATTGTAAAGTGTGTATGAGTGGTTGAAGGACCTGTGATGAGGTCATAGCCATGTGACCCGGTGGGCGTGGCTACGGACCATATAAGGTGGCCAGGGTAGGTCACATGGAGTGAATGCTGGGACCTAGTTGGTCCGTTTTGGAAGGTCCCGTCTGAGAGAGATGGGGCTGTCTTCCTGACAGCAAGTGAACGCTGTGTTAATGGCTGCACGTGCCTGATAGTTCCCTGGAGGGAAAGAATGTCTGCAGTATGGAGAAGCAGCCATGAGGTAAACCCGGAGAGGGGTATATCTATGAGGCTAAGAGTGCTGCGTATGGCATAACCTGTGTGACCACAGGGATAACAGAGGGAAGCTCTGTCATGGACGCCATGCTGTTTTAGGATTACATGTAAGGGCTTCATAGAACTGTTATTATTTTATGGAAAACCTGTGCCGGATGTGGCTATTTGGGCTGCCAAGCGAGTATCCCCTACCCAAATGACAGCGCTACCTTACCCCATCTATAACTGTGCTGTAATCTCTATATGTCCTGCAGGACTGGTATTTGTATAGACTTTTATTTTCAAAAACAGGGCATTCATCTCCTGAGGTTCCCCTATACCACCATAGTTATAATCATGATTACCTGGTTAGGGGCACAGGCAGACAAAGACAGAAAGGGCCCCTGTGCAAGAACAATATATGATCCCTTTGCAGCCCATGAGTTCCTAAAAATACAAAATTGCACCTTTTTTGGAGGTAGAAATGGGCCCCCTTACCTCTTGTGCCCATGTACGGTTGCACCAATAATATGTCCTCCTGTTAGGGGCCCACTCAGATGTTTCGCCCCCCACCCCGAGCTGAACCCCTAGCTACGCCTCTGAGTGACATCATTAGTGCCGCGTTCCCTCCAAGCTAATAATACCAATATTTTACACCTATAAGCTGATGTTCTTGTCGTCTTCCTACCCCTGCCCCCTCCCGGGATATAATGACCTTTTGTTTCCTGTTTTCCTTTGGATTTGTCAAGATGACGATATCTTAATTAAAAAGTAAATGAGATAAAAGTAAAATGCTCTGCAGTCCGCGGAGGGGAGCGCATGCGGAGACCTTGGGGAGCTGCTGTTCTCTTTCTGTATAGAGTGGCAATGCACCGTTGTATACAGAAACCCACATAAGTAATTTGTAATTTATGGGCAAATAAATGCAGATGTTAGAACACACTTTGTGTATAAATATCAGGGAAGCATGGCTCATGGTTTATGTGTGCAGATATCTGCTCGGGTTTGCTGTAAGCCTGCATACCTTTTATAGGTCATTTATATTAGACGATGACTGCAGAGAAATGTACACCTGCAAATTCAGCATCCACAATCAGATATAGAGTGTTCCAAATCGAGAGCGCTCATTGTTACTCTTGCGGTGACCTGCATTACGTTAGCCAGAAATTCAGAATTTAAATCAGTAGATTATGCAGCATTTTTCTCCTGAAAAAGGACACGATCTGTTCTAATATTCCTTTTCGAGTCATCGTGTGCATAAATGCGGGTACTAGACGCTAACAAGCAATGATCATTATTGTGCCTGGAAGGATGACCAATTTTCCAAATGTAATAAATTACATATAAACCTGTCTCGTTCCATTTTGCATATTGTATATGTTGTCCTGTTCTGCATGTGTGTAAGGCTTTGTTCATATTGCAGTGAAGCCTCATCTCAGTTTGGGCTTTGTGACTTCTGTCTGAAGCTCTGAAAAAGGGGATTCTGGCTAAACCAGATCATTGATTTTAAAGGGAATCTCTCAACAAGTTTTTGCTATGTAATCTGAGTGCAGTGTAAGGGGGACGACAAGACAGCGGGTACCTGCGTGCCAGGTCCGAAACTAGAGAGGCTGCATTCACTGTTTCTGGGGGGAGGGGAGGCTTCAGTGAGGCGGACCTTCCCCTGTGGCCTGGGGGAAGCCCTAGCGAGGCCGATCTTCCTGGTGTCAGAGGGGGTGGGAAAAAGAAGGAAAAAGCAGAGCAGTTTGGCTTAAACGTAGGACAGCGCGCTCCCCGTCCCTACACAGAGTACCGCCACTGCGACAGGCTGTGGTGCAGCAGACCAGAAGGACAGGGACTGCTTTGCTGAGGGAAGCAGTGTGCCCAGCAGCAATCAAGAGAGAGGGACTGCTGAAGAGCCGTGCAGAGCAGAGCCGTATTCACAGAGCAGAGCCGTGCAGAGCAGAGCGTATGCACAGAGCAGAGCCATACACACCGAGCAGAGCAGAGCCAGCCGTGCAGCAGCCAGAGAGAGGAGGGCTCTGTCCTGGCAGCATCAGCATCGTGCAGGCCAGCGTCCACTATCTCCCGCCGCCAACAGCGGGGACCAAACAAAGAGAGACGTGCAGTGTGTGCCCGGTGACCACCATAAAGTCAGGTGCCAATTGCTTTGGGATCGTGAGCACCGCACGCATGCAGCCTGAAAGAGACCGAGACCGTGACCGTTATCTACACCCTGACGTTGCTAGCTAATAATTGCCCTGAGACTTGTGACCTGACTTTATCAGTGATTATAGTTGCAGAGCCACGTTGGGCTCGTACAAGACAGTGGCTCGTACCCTTGTCAGCCGCTGCAGTATATGGACTAAGGGCAGTGGAAGGTAACGGAGACCATTGGAAAAGGACACCGCGCCAGCCATTGTCGGTGCTATACCCTTCATGTACTTTGGTACCAGTGACTTTCATCGGTACCGCCGTGAATTGTACCATTGTACTTCAAGTCAACATATCCTGTTTTGCCATTTAAACTGTTTAACCTCCTGTTTAACCTTTTACCTCCCTGCATGGAGTATTTCCCTGTAAATAAACCTGCTAACCCTTGCTCTGCCTCTCTTCCGTCACTGCATCCTGCGTTCCTGCGATTTCTACAGCACCATGATGTAGGGGCAGAGAACATGATTCCACTGACCAGTCAGCATACTGTCATTTTGATACAATCCATGTTTTCTCTGCTGCAGATCTAGTAGAGTTCATAATGCTCATAAAACTGATTGACAGTTTTCTGTGTATGTTGTGTATTGGCAGAAAGTTGCTAATCAGTGGTGGGGGCGGGTTTGGACCAGGGGGCACAAGGTACCTAGCCTTTTGTGATAGTCTCCTTCTGATAAAACACTGATTTTATTGAAACAGCAGCATACAGTCTTAGGCTCTCAACCCCTACTTCATTCTAATATCAGATTGTATAAATCAAAATCTTGCTGACAGATTGATTTTAATAAGGCAAATGGAGACACTTTGTGCTCTGTCTCGCCTCCATTTCAGCAGTGTTAACCTTCCTGAAGTGGGCACAAAAGCACAGTCAACCATGCTTAATCAACCATACATTTGTGCCTCAAGAACGTGGACACTACTGAATCGGAGGCCAGGCTGAGCACAAAGTGACTCCACCTGCATCATTAGAATCAATGGCCCCGTTTGGGGGGTGGCATCTAAATGCCATTCTTCCAAGATTCAGACAGAAGCCTTGATGCAGCCACTGACAACAGGCAAAAACACAAAGTCAACCTGTCATAAGTTTTCACCGTAATTGAGACACTTTATTAAATACAAAGATGCTGATGAAAACATCATTGACATTTTCGTGAACACTAGAGATGAGAAGGATCGATTCACAAGACAATGGTGCAGCGTCAAGGTCAGTGGTAACTGGTGGCTAGACTAGAGGCCCGTGAACCTTTTACCTTCCGTAGTTCTCATTGTCGCTTTTGATTAACCCAGGGCTGGTGCAACATCCTATTAGTGTGGGAGGAACGGCCCCCGTCGAGTGTCTGGGCCGGAACCAAAGGAGCCATCATCTAAGTTCCGGGGGAAACTGTCCCCGGGGGACAGAATTCGGAGACAGACCGTTCTGACAGACAGATGGGCTGGGGGAGGGACCATTATAAAGGAAGCGGGGAATTCCCCAGACGATGACTCAGCAGACCGGAACAGAGACTGCAGGAGAGCGTGGGAGCGACCGGAAGCTAGAGCGACCCACCAGTGCCAGAGAGGATGCTCACCGAGGACTCCAGAGGGACAGTGCCAAGGCGACCGACCGAGACTTGCTGCCCCGCTCCAGCCCGCGGCCACTGCGGCCTCAGTTCAACCCGCGGCCGCTGCCGCCTCCCCTCAGCCTGCATCTGCGGCCCGTTCCCCGCCACCCGCAGCCGCCCCACTCTCGCCCTTGGCAGCGGCAAGTACCCTGCCGTCGGCGGCCACCACTGTCCAGCTCCGGTCCGCAGCAGGGGCCGGGGCCCTGCTGACTGCGGACTCCCCGTCACAGCCGCTAGCTGCGCAGGTGGCCTGTCATTCGCTACCACCCATCGCTACCGCTTGCCCCAGGCCGGGGCCTGTGGCCCACCCGTCCAAGGACTCCGCCGGGGGCTCCAGTGTCACCAGTGCACCGGAGGGCGCGAAGACTCTGTCAGCGCCTCAGCAACTGGGCCCAGCAACTACTACGCCGAAAGACCACCAACCCGAACGGCGAGGGACGTCTGGACAGCTAAGTTGACTTTACAATTAAGGACCCGTAGTTGGCCATACCGCGGCCCTATAGTGACCGGCTATTGCCTGAAGTAGTCGTGTTCTATCTATTTGTGTTTGCTTGTCTATAGCCCCTGCGAGGGCAACTCGTGTTACCCCTGTTGGCGATCAGGCCAAGACTGAGGAAAGTTCCCTCTAGTCTTATAAACGTTATTTTAGAAAGCACCAAATTGTCTCGCAACTCGTCACTGCATCCTGCGTACCTGCAATTACCACATTAGAGTTAATATTTGGAACTAGACCAGACTGGGAGGGGATAAGGTGAAGGGACAGAGACAGTTTCAAGTCAGGATGTCAGATAGAGCCTCTTATGTGTCAAGAACAGACCTAAGGTCTACTAGGCAATGTGCAGAGCCGCATGACATAAGTGGCCCGAAGTGAGAGGAGACCAAGATAGGGGTTAGCGTGATCCTTAGTAAAGAGAGAGAGTAAAAGAAAGAAGTTTTCTGAAGGACGTAGTGATGTACAGGAGGTGGGTCCTTTGACCGGACGCCTAGCTGTACGGCCCCCAAGTTTGTAACTCAGCGAGGTAACAGGCCAGGACGAGACAGAACGTGAGATGAAGCGAGTGCCCTGGGTGGGAGTTCCAAGGTATCAGTGGCAGAGAAGCTAAGAAACAGCTATACTGGCAACATAGTTCTCTGGAGGGGAAAGAGGACACGGTTGAGTATAGGACTCTTGCTAACTGGACTGTAGTATTGAACTGGGTTGTGGTGAATGACAGTGAAACAGTGGAAATATGGACCGAACACATAACGAGAAAGGAATTGAGACTGTGTGAAACTGCAGAAACTGCTGCGGATCCGCAGGGCCAAAACTGCTGCGGATACGCAGCAGAATCCGCAGCATGTGCACACCCCCTAAATGTTTTCAATGACAATTAACAGAATTATGATTGCAGACCTGCAAAATGATTCGACTTTTATAGTTATGTCTATTATATTTAATGTTGACTATTGTATCTCTTCTTTTTGACATGTAGTGTTTGCTGGTGTTAGTGGGTTTGGCTTGGCCTACTGATGCAGAAGCAGATACACTGATGCCCACTGGATGGAAGCTTAACAGTATATAATAGGTGGTTTATACAGTGTGGTTGATCGACTCACTCGGCTGCTCATAGAGGTAGACACAGGAACGCTGTCTCTTTAAATTTTCCACTGATTTATTGAGGTACAGCATAAACCAGGGCAGGGTTAGCAACATAAACACAACCTTTCTGGCCTAATGGGAAAATGAAACAAAATCAAATGGCACCTTCTGTGTTGCTGCGGAGATCCGCTCGCTCAGAAAACAAACAGAAAGAAAAGGTTCATCCTCAAACACAGCTCTGGATCTCTCATCTCCAGGCACACCCAACACTGTATGAGCCAGAAGGATGTGTATTTATCCTCTGGACTCCACATCAAAGTTGAAGTCCTGGAGCCTTAGAAACCATCTAGTCACTTGGGCATTCTTGCCCTTCCATTCCATCATCCCTCTCAGGGGCGCATGATCTGACACTAACCTGAAACTTCTGGCCTAACAGATAGTACCTCAGGGAGTCAATTGCTCATTTGATGGACAAGCATTCATTTCTATAATGGCATAGTTTTTCTCACAGGAGGAGAGTTTCCTTCTTAGATACATGACTGGATCTTCCTCCCCACTTACTTTCTGGCACAACACAGCTCCCAACCCGACCTCCGAGGTGTCCGTCTGGACCATGAATTCCCACTGAAGTCAGGTGCGATCAAGGCCATCAGCTTACACAGGGCGAGCTTCAACTCTTGGAATGCCATCTCCACTTAGGAGACCATTTGGCTATCAACGTCTTCCTGCCCTTAAGAAGGTCAGTCAGGGGTGTGGCTATCATGACGAAGTTCGGGATAAATCGCTGATAGTATCCCACAATTCCCATAAACGCCCAAACTTGTTTCTTGGAGAGCGATTGTAGACAATTTTGGATTACCTCCACCTTATTAACTTGTGGCTTTATTCCTCCTCTTGTGATGATGTATCCCAAGTATTTTGCCTCCTCTTTCCGCATGTCACACTTCATTGAATTTATGGTAAACCCCGACTTCCCCAGCACGTCCAGTACGGCCCTGAACTTCGGTAGATGACTTCCCAAGTCTGGGCTGAATATCACAATTCCGTTGAGGTAAGCTGTGGTATACTTTTTGTGAAGGGCTAGGATCCAGTCCATGGAACTCTTTAAGGTAGTTGAGGCTCCTTCCAGCCGGAATGGAATTCTGGTATCCTGGAAACACACCAATCAGGTGTAGAGAAGGCTGTCTTCTCCTTGGCACTTTGGGAAAGGAGGATTTGCCAGTACCCTTTCGTTAGGTCGAGGGTGGTGATGTATCTGGCTGACCCTAGTATCTCAGTGAGTTCAACGACGTGGGGCATTGGATATGCATAGAATTTGGACACCTCATTGAGTTTCCTGTAGCAGTTACAGAAACTCCACTCTCGATCAGACTTTGGCACAAGGACAATGGGGCTGGACCTGTCGCTCTTTGAATCCTCGATGATGTGCAAGTTCAACATTCTCCTCAACTTCTTCTAAATGACCTCGTGGTGGACTTCAGGGATTGTATATGGCTTTTGGTTCACCTGCACATGTGGTTCCGTCAGGATTTCATGCTCCACATCCTGAGATCACATCCTGGGAACTGTACGGCATCTCCAAAAAGAGGTCCCGTTTAGCTGATGCAGTTCTCGGCACTGTTTTTTCTGGGCCGGTGACACTGTCTGTGCCACTGTGACATCCTTGACCTTGGCTTCTGTATTGGCCCCCAGGCACGTAGCTTACACTGGTTCCCTGTCTTGCCACTGTTTAAGCACATTGATGTGGTACACCTGATATGACTTTCTTCTCGCAGGCTGGTGGACTTCGTACTGCCCTGCCATTTGGCCAGAAATTTACTTTCAGCCGTGGGGATCAACACCAACACCTGGTCACCAGGGCTAAATTGTCTCAGTTTTGCTGACCAATTGTAGACCCTTGCCTGGGCCTCTTGTGCTTGATGGAGGCTCTCCTTCATGATCATCATCACCCTTGCTATCCTGTCCTGCATCTGGGACACATGCTCGATGATACTTCGGTGGGGTGCAACCTCTACTTCCCAGGTCTCCTTTGCAATATCCAGAAGTTCCGGATGGTGCCGTTCATATAACAACTCGAATGGTGAGAACCCTGTAGAGGCCTGTGAAACTTTCCTAATAGAGAATAGCAGGCACAGGAGTAGGCAATTCCAGTCTCGGACATCCTTTTCCACAACCTTTTTAAGCACGGACTTCAAGGTCTTATTGAACCTCTCACTAGGCAGTCCATTTGTGGATGGTACACTGACGTCCTGAGTTGTGTAATCTGGAGAGCATTACTTTGGACATGAATGGCGTTCCTTGATCTGTCAGGATCACCTTTGGCAGGCCCGTCCAGGAGAAAATATGGACTAGCTCTTGTACTATGCTCCTGGTGAAGGAGTTTCTCAATGGTACCGCCTCCGGGTACAAGTTGAATAATCTATGACCACCAGGATATATTAGTGCCCTCTGGTGGACTTAACTGGGGCACAACAAGGTCCATGGCAATCTTTTCAAATGGGACCTCTAAAACAGGTAACGGCACTAGAGGACTGCGGATGTGGGACATGGGAGCAGTTGCTGACAGGTAGGACAGGAACAGCAATGTTTAACAATCTTTCAGTGACACTCGGGCCAGTAGAACCTGTGAAGTCCCCGCTCTTGGGTTTTGTCTATGCCCAGATGCCCACCCAAGATGTGAAAATGGGCCAGGTCTAGTACCATACGCCTATAGGGTCCCGGTACTAACAACTGCTCTAATACTCTAATACTCTAATACTTCCCCTCCCAGTTTAGTGACCCGATACAGAAAATCTTCAATTACTGCAAAATATGGAAACCTGGTGTCGGCTCTTGGGCATCTCCATTTATCACAGTAACATTGTTCCATGCCCCTTTTAAAGTAAGGTCCTCCATTTGAGCAGTCTCAAAACTAACCCCAGAAAGCCCAAAATCAGGAAGCTTCATGGGTCCTCATCGCCAGCAAGTACACACAGGGGGAACCTCATCAGCTTCCAACTGCATTGGGGATTCTTCATGGCTGAACCAACTCCTATCTGAGTAACTTGGCACCTCTGCCTTTCACCATAAGTCCCAGAACACAGCTAAAGTTCTGCCCTATTATAACTGGGTATAGCAGGTCTTTAACTACTCTGACCTCATGAGGCTCAGTGCCACAGTTCCTATTCTTAGTCACTCTAGCAACGGAGTAGTCCTTAGTGCCCCCGTGAATACAGCAGTTTCTCACGAGTTTTCCGGGGATCAACAGGTGGGGTAGTGTGGCCCTTACCAGGGTCACCAAACTCCTCGAGTCCAAGAGTCCAGACACCAGTACCCCATTAATTGTCACAGGACACTCCTGTGGCCCCTCACCGGGCTGATAGTCCACACTGCAGACTGGATAGGCATAATTCAAACAGTGCATCCCTACGCTGCAGTCTATCTATTCGGTGGACATAGGACAGCGGACGGCTATATGCCTAGGACCATGACATCTCCAACAAGTTAATTTCTTTCCAGAGGCCAAGTTGTGGCTCTATTACCCTTCATTTGAGAGTCAAGCTCCTTCTGAGTACCCCAATACGGGGATGCAACATTATTTCCTTAAGGACTTTTCGGCCACCTGGTACTTTTCAACTAGGCCAACCAGGTTGTCCGTATTCCGGGGTCTCCCTGGGCAACCCAGGTCTGCACCGACCTAAGAAGGGAGCGAGATGAATCTATCCATAACAACTCGCTCGACCATCTGGGCTGGGATGGAGGACTCCGGCTGCAACCACTGTACCAGATGTAGTAGGTCAAACATTTGGGAGAGAGGGGGCTTTTCATTGCTATACGCCCTTTGGCCTCTAACAGACATAGTCTTAGTGCCCGCATCTCTGCCTACAGTCACTCTCTCCCTGCAGAGACACCAGTGTACTCACTGCCGAGGCTCCTGTCCTGATCCTTCCAAGTCTGCTGCTGCCCGGGGTGTGTGCATTTCTAGCAAGTCTCAAGGCACTGTGCTTAGGTCACACGCGCACACTTCCTCTTAAAGGGGCCGCGCACTTTCCTCTAAAGTGTCCCCAGCCAATAGCTGGATGTCACTTACTATTTAAACCGCCTCCTCCACCAGGGAGGTGGCTGTGCAATGTTGTGAGTTAGTTTCTAACACGATTGATGGTTCTCAGGTCCCTGTGCTTGTATCTCTGTAGTAAGCTCTGTTCTGCGCCCATATCTCTGTAGTAAGCTTGGTTCTGCTCCCATATCTCTATAGTAAGCTTAATTCTGCTCCCTTATCTCTGTAGTAAGCTCAGTTCTGCTCCCATATCTCTGTAGTAAGCTCGGTTCTGCTCCCATATCTCTATAGTAAGCTTGGTTCTGCTCCCATATCTCTGTAGTAAGCTCGGTTCTGCTCCCATATCTCTGTAGTAACCTCTGTTCTGCTCCCATATCTCTGTAGTAAGCTCGGTTCTGCTCCCATATCTCTGTAGTAAGCTTGGTTCTGCTCCCATATCTCTGTAGTAAGCTTAATTCTGCTCCCATATCTCTGTAGTAAGCTCGGTTCTGCTCCAAAATCTCTGTAGTAAGCTCGGTTCTGCTCCCATATCTCTGTAGTAAGCTCGGTTCTGCTCCTATCTCTCTGTAGTAAGCTCGGTTCTGCTCCCATATCTGTTTAGTAAGCTCCTTTCTGTTCCCATATCTCTATAGTAAGCTCCATTCTTTTCCCATATCTCTGTAGTAAGCTTGGTTCTGCTCCCATATCTCTGTAGTAAGCTCCAGTCCATTTCCTTATCTACTTAATCTTTGTCCCGGTCTTGTGTCTATGTAGTCAGCTTGCTTCTGTTACAGTATCTATGTAGGCAGTAATCTTGGTTCTGCTTCCATATATATGCAGCTAGCTCCGTTCTGTTCCCATATCTATGTACCACCCTGTTTTTAAAGCCTATTATCTCTGCTTTTTTAATGCAGCGGCCAGAGACAAACAGGGCAAAAGCACCGCAACTGGAGGGCCAATGCTTTGTGATTGCCCCCCAGGCTGAAAAGTGCCAGCCAGCCCCTGTGTATTGCAGGCTCAGGGTGCATCAGGCTCAGGGTGCATCAGTCTCAGCGAGAACTATCTGTCTACATTGAATTAAATGAATCTCTATGGCAGGAGACCCAGGAGGATGCCACTGCTTACAAAGAGACATAAAAAGCTGGACTGCTACAGTTTGCCGAAGTGTACATGAGCCTCTTTCACACTTCAGTCTTTTGACGTCAGTTGCAAACCGTCAAAGTGTGAAAAAACGGATCCGTTTCTGTTGTGCAACAAACTGATGCACCGAATTCGTTTTTTGGACGGATCCGCTGCAGCTGCCAATGTATGAAATTTAAAGCAACAGGACTCTGGAGGAGAGAGAGATTAAATTACATGAATGCAAACTCTTCTGGGCATGCTCAGTGTAAAAAAGCAGAATTCGTTGGCGGATTAACGGTTTGCAACGGATCAGTCGCCCATAGGCGTCCATTATAGCACATGGCAGAAAGCGACGGATCCATTGCTATCCGCCATTTCAACGCAGGCAGAAAAGTTTCATTGTCCATCCACTCCAGACAGAAGACGCCAAAATTACGACGGATCCGTCAAAAAACGGATGCAACGGATGACCATCCGTCGCAATCCGTCACTATTGTAAGTCTATGGGAAAAAAAACGGATTCTGCCCAAAAAATGGCGGATCCATTTTTTTCTAAAAATGGCGGATTTTGACTGACGGCAAACAACTGAAGTGTGAAAGAGGCCACCATAATCTTTCTGGGAAAGCGTCTTAAGGACAGATGATACCAAGATAGAGCTTTTGGTAAAGCACATCATTCTACTGTTTACCAAAAACGGAATAAGGCCTACAAATAAAGAAATACAGAACCTATAGTAAAATATGGTTGAGGTTTAAAGATGTTGTGGAGTTGTTTTTCTGCCTCTGTTACTTAGTGCCTTGACTGTGTGCAAGGACCATGAAATCTGAAGACTACTGTAACGAATGGAAACAGAGGCAGAGGTGGTGAAGTTCACATTCATTTTTCATTTTTAAAGTTGAACCTCGGGACTACGGTCCGGGGGGCTCCGAAGGGGGCGTGACTAGTGAGCCCCGGGTACCCATAGTAAAGTCCCTCAGACAAGACCAAAATGGAATACCCGGAAGACACAGGTGCTACCTCCAGTTAGACCCCGGAAACGTGGCAGCTGTCCCAGCAGGACCAAAAGGGATAACAGAAGTGACAGCAGAGTCCATAATGAGACAGGTCCTGGATCCGGGTAGTTGGTAAGTAGCTGGTTCCAGTGACCTTGACACAGTCCTCGGACTCGGATGGCTGTTGGCGGAACGCGATGGCTTTCGCCCAGATGGTTGCAGATATAACCAGGATACTGATATTCTGTGGAGACAAACAGCATTAGAGAATGCACAGAGACTGCAGACGCAGCAGGGACAGGTTAGCAAGAGAACCGGATGTAGCAATGATTGATGCTTGTTGCTCCGGCGCTCTCCCTATGGAGGAGAGGCCAGAAATAGCAGTCAGTGTGCTGCCATTGGATAATTGCCCTTTTTGAAAAATGCACGCTGTCCAATTAAGAAGGCAGGAGAGCAGGTGGGCGTGCCCTTATAGGTTTAGTTACAGATCTGCCGACAGGACGCCAGGAGGTGGAGGCAGGGGAGAGACCTGAATGCTGAGCAGCAGCATGAGACACAGAGGAAGCTGGCTGTTGCCTAAGGACAGTGTGCGAGGCACGAGGTGAGTGCCCAGAACAGGGGGCAGCGGTAGACCTGGACACAGCGCCAGGACAGGAACCGGGTGTAACAGTATCCCCCTCTTTACACCCCCTCTTCTTCAAGCCTGTGTAGAATCTTTTAACGAGAAGAGGAGCCTGGATGTTCTCTCTAGGCTCCCAAGATCTCTCCTCAGGACCAAACCCCTTCCAGTCCACCAGGTAGTAGGTCTTACCCCTTACTTTCTTCACGGCCAGGATATGTCTTACCTCAAAAACATCATCCTCAGAGACAGGGTCAGGAGTGGTACCCGGATCCTTAAAGAAGGGGCTCAAAACTACTGGTTTGAGGAGAGAAACATGAAAGGAGTTAGGCACACGTAGGGAAGTAGGCAACTTCAGCTTGTAAGAGACTGGATTGATTTGTCTCAAGATCTCAAATGGTCGGATGAAGCGGGGGCCCAAGTTGTAGGATGGCATCTTTAAACGGATATACTTTGAAGAGAGCCATACCTTGTCGAAAGATAGGCGCATCCAAACGTTTCTTGTACGCATGCCTTTTCTTACGCTGGGAGGCTTTCTCCAGAGCAGTTTTGGTGTCCCTCCAAACCTTAGAAAAATCTTCGGAGAAAGTATCGACAGCCGGAACGCCAGATGATCCGGAAATGGGAAGAGGAATTCCAGGTTGCAGTCCAAAGACAATCTGAAAGGGAGACTTTACAGAAAATTCACTTACTTGGTTATTGAAGGAAAATTTGGCCCAGGACAGTAAGTCTACCCAGTCGTCATGATGCGCGTTGACAAAGTGACGCAGGAATCCAGCCAGGATTTGATTTGTCCTCTCCACTTGTCCATTGGACTAGGGATGGTATGCTGAGGAAAAATCCAGTTCAATTCTTACCAGTTTACAAACTGCTCTCCTGAATCTTGAGGTGAACTGGACTCCTCTGTCGGACATGATGTGGAGAGGGAAACCATGGAGACGGAAGATTTGCCGGATGAACAGATCCGCCAATTCAGGAGCAGTTGGAAGACCAGGTAGCGGAATGAAGTGAGCCATTTTAGAGAAGCGGTCCACCACTACCCACACCACAAAACAGCCAGATGAGATCGGAAGATCTGTGATGAAGTCCATCGCGATGTGTTGCCAGGGAGTGGACAGAATTGGAAGAGGCTGGAGCCTACCTGCAGGTAGGTGTTTGGCCGTCTTGTTACAGGCACAGGAAGGACAGGCTGTGACGTACTCCTGAATGTCCTTAGCCATAGCAGGCCACCAATAGAACCGGGTGATGAGTTGCAGAGTCTTTCTCTGACCGGCGTGACCAGCCAACTTGGAGGAGTGACCCCACCGAAGGACACAAGTACGTTCAGAAGCAGACACGAAAGTTTTCCCAGGGGGAAGCCGGTAAGATCAGCAGAAGCGACAGCGACTAACCTTGAGGGTTCAATGATGTGCTACGTTTCTTCTTCTTGATCAGAAGGTAGAAAGGCTCTGGAAAGTGCGTCTGCTTTGACATTTTTGTCAGCTGGGCGAAAATGAAGAACAAAATTAAATCGAGCAAAAAACAAAGCTTGACGAGGATTCAGCCTTTGCGCAGTTTCGAGGTAAGCAAGGTTTTTGTGACCGGTGTATATGACTGCCTGATGAAGAGCTCCTTCCAGAAGATGCCTCCACTCCTGCAGAGCTAATTTGATAGCCAACAATTCCCGATCTCCAATGGAATAATTCTTCTCTGCAGAAGAAAAAACCTTGGAAAAAAAAACACAGGAGTTCATTCGCCCGGTGGACGATTTCTGGGTAAGTACGGGTCCAGCACCTATGGAGGAAGCATCGACCTCAAGAAAAAATTGTTCATTGGAGTTAGGACGATGAAGAACAGGTGTGGCAGCAAAGGCCTTTTTGAGAGAAACAAAAGCCTCCTCAGCATCAGGAGGCCAATCCTTGGGATTTGTACCTTTCCGGGTCAGAGCTGAGATGGGCGCCACTCGGGTGGAGAAGTTAGGAATGAATTGTCTGTAGTAGTTGGCGAAGCCCAGAAATCGCTGTATGGCCTTCAGCCCAGAAGGACGAGGCCAACTGAGTACAGCCGATAACTTCTCTGGATCCATTTTCATTCCTGTGGAGTAAACAATGTATCCGAGGAAAGTCAAAGAGGATTGTTCAAAGAGGCACTTTTCAAACTTGGCATACAGTCTGCTCTCCCTGAGCCTCTGTAAGACTAGGCGTACTTGCCTCCTGTGCGTGACCAAGTCAGTGGAAAAAAATCAGAATGTCGTCCAGATAGACAACAACACAGATGTAAAGCAGATCCCTGAAAATATCATTGGCGAACTCTTGTAAAACAGCGGGTGCATTGCTTAGACCAAACGTCATTACCAGGTACTCGTAGTGGCCATCATAGGTGTTGAAGGCTGTTTTCCATTCGTCTCCTTCCCTGATTCGGTTCAAATTGTAGGCACCTCTGAGATCCAGCTTGGTGAAGATTTTGGCCCCTCGGAGACGGTCAAACAGTTCTGAAATTAGTGGCAAAGGGTACCTGTTTTTTACCGTGATCTGGTTCAGTCCCCGGTAGTCGATACAGGGGCGCAAGGATCCGTCCTTTTTCTTCACGAAGAAAAATCCTGCTCCTGCCGGTGATGATTTTCGGATAAACACTCTGGCCAAATTCTCCTGGATGTAGTCCGACATAGCTTGAGTCTCTGCCTGGGAAAGAGGGTAAACTCTCCCACGGGGAGGAGATTTTCCAGGAAGAAGATCTATTGGACAGTCATACGACCTGTGGGGGTGAAGTTTTTCAGCTTCCTTTTTCCCGAAGACATCCGAGAAGGACCAGTAAGCGGATGGTAATCCAGGCAGGGTAGCAGGTTGGACCGGGGGTGAAACTGGTTCAATCCGGGTTAAGCAACGGTCCGAGCAGGAATCTCCCCAACGCAGAATTTCGCCTGTTCTCCAATTAAGGACTGGTTCGTGTTTCTGGAACCAAGGCAAACCTAAAAGCAAGGGGTGAGACAAACCAGGGTACACATAAAAACGGATTCTTTCAGAATGCATAAGACCTACCTGGAGTTCCACTGGCTCAGTCTGGAACTGGACGGGTTCGGTCAGTGACTGGCCATCGACAGCGGTCACCCGCAATGGATTGGGAAGAGCCTGAACTGGTAAGTGGTAACGATCCACAAGCGTCTGCTGGATAAAACTCCCCGCGGCTCCAGAATCCAACAGACAGAGTCCAGAAAATTTTATTGCTCCGCAGGTCACGGAGACCGAGATCTTGAACGAAGGAGAGGAATATTCTCTACCTAGGGTGGCCTCTCCTACTGAGCCTAGGCACAGGAGTTTCCCGACTTCTTTGGACAGGAGCGGATCAGGTGTTCGGAATTACCACAATATAGACTGTTTCAGTCTCTGTGACGTGCCTCCTGGCGGCGGCTGGCCAGACTTACTCACTCTACCTCCAAAGCTTCGGGAGAAGAAGATGAGGTAGCCATCTTGGAGGAGCTAGAGTCCAGGTGGTAGGACCTCTTGTCTCGCTTGATCTCCTTGGAACGCTCCTGAAAATGCAGGTCAATCTGGGTCGCCAAGGAAATCAGGTCATCCAAGATGGTAGGCCTGTTCCGTCCCGCCAGCTCATCCTTAATTTTTCCGGATAGGCCCTCCCAGAATGTAGCCAGCAAGGCCTCATTGTTCCAGGATATCTCAGACGAGAGGGTGCGGAACTGAACAGCATACTGAACCACTGTGATGGTTCCTTGGCATAAGCGAAGCAGGGCAGGAGCGGTCGACGTGACCCGGCCAGGGTCATCGAAGGTCCTGCGAAAAGTCTCTAGGAAAGATTGAAGATCATTAACCAGCGGGTCTCCTCTCTCCCATAAGTGGTTTAGCCAGGCGAGAGCCTCTCCTGCTAGATGTGACATAATGAAGCCCACTTTGGCATGGTCAGAAGCAAACATGTGCCACAGGATTTTGAAGTGTAGGGTACACTGATTGAGAAAACCCGGACACTGAGTGGGATCACCATGGAAGCGGTTAGGAGCCGCCAGGCGAGGACCCTTGCTTGCCATGACAGCAGGTATCTGGGTGCTGATAGATGATTCAGGAGCAGCCGGGTTCAGCAGAGAATCCATGCGGGTGGACAGGTTACGCAGATAAGACGTGATCTTGTCCTGTTGATCTCTTAAGTGGGTCACCTCTTGGCACAGTTCCATAGTCAGAGGCCTCTGGGGTCCAGCGAATTCCATGGCCGGAGCAAATTGTAACGAATGGAAGTGGAGGCAGAGATGGTGATGTTCACATTCGTTTTTTATTTTTAAAGTGGAACCTCGGGACCACGGTCTGGGGGGCTCCGAAGGGGGCGTGACTAGTGAGTGACGGGTACCCGTAGTAAAGCCCCTCAGACAGGACCAGAATGGAATACCGGAGGACACAGGTGCTACCTCCAGTTAGACCCCGGACACGTGGCAGCTGTCCCAGCGGGACCAAAATGGATAACAGAAGTGACAGCAGAGTCCGTAATGAGACGGGTCCTGGATCCGGGTAGTTGGTAAGTAGCTGGTTCCAGTGACCTTTACACAGGCCTCGGACTCGGATGGCTGTTGGCGGAACGGGATGGCTTTCGCCCAGATGGTTGCAGATATAACCAGGATACTAATATTCTGTGGCGACAGATAGCATTACAGAATGCACAGAGACTGCAGACGCAGCGCAGGCAGGTTAGCAAGAGAACCAGATGTAGCAATGATTGATTGCTCCAGCGCTCTCCCTATGGAGGAGAGGCCAGAAATAGCAGTCAGTACGCTGCCATTGGGTAATTGCCCTTTTTGAAAAATGCACGCTGTCCCTTTAAGAAGGCAGGAGAGCATGCGGGCGTGCCCTAATAGCTTTAGTTACAGATCTGCCGACAGGTCGCCAGGAGGTGGGGGCAGGGGAGAGACCTGAATGCTGAGCAGCAGCAAGAGACACAGAGGGAGCCGGCTGCTGCCTAAGGACAGCGTGCGAGGCACGAGGTGAGTGCCCAGAACGGGGGGCAGCGGTAGACCTGAACGCAGCGCCAGGACAGGAACCGGGTGTAACAACTACCATAGGATTTTGGGTCACATTGTAGTGCCCAGTGTCAAAAAGCTTAGGTTGCGTTCTAGGTCTTGGGTATTCCAGCAAGACAGCAACCCCAAACATACATAATTCAAGAAGCACCCAGAAATGGATGGAAACAAAGAGATGAATACTTGCGAAGTGGTCAGAAAGGAGTCTGGATCTAAATCCCATTGAACATCTGTTTAGAGATCTTAACCCCTTTACCCCCAAGGGTAGTTTGCACGTTCATGACCGGGACAATTTTTACAATTCTGACCACTGTCCCTTTATGAGGTAATAACAACTCTGAAACGCTTCCATGAATCCCACTGATTCTGACATTGTTTTCTCATGACATATTGTACTTCATGTTAGTGGTAAAATTTAATTCAAATAACTTGCGTTTATTTGTGAAAGAAACAGAAATTTGGCGAAAATTTTGAAAACTTTGAATTTTTATGCCCTTAAATCACAGAGATATAGCACGCAGAAAAAACTTAATAAGTAACATTTCACATATGTTTACTTTACATCAGCACAATTTTGGAACCAAAATTTTTTTTTGTTAGGAAGTTATAAGGGTTAAAAATTGACCAGCGATTTCTCATTTTTGCAACACCATTTTATTTTTAGGGACCACATCACATTTGAAGTCACTTTCAGGGGTCTATATGATAGAAAATACCCAAAATCGACACCATTCTAAAAATTGCACCCCTCAAGATGCTCAAAACCACATTCAATACATTTATTAACCCTTCAGGTGCTTCACAGGAATTTTTTTAATGTTTAAAAAAAAAAAATGAACATTTAACTATTTTTCACAAAAAAAGTACTTCAGGTCAAATTTTTTTTATTTTACCAAGGGTAACAGGAGAAATTGGACTGCAAAAGTTATTGCCCAATTTGTCCTGAGTACGCTGATATCTGATATGTGGGAGGGAACCATTGTTTCTGCGCATGGCAGAGCCCAGAAGGGAAGGAGCGCCGTATGACTTTTTCAATGCAAAATTGGCTGGAATTCAGATCGGATGCCATGTCTCTTTTGGAGAGCCCCTGATGTTCCTAAATATTGGAAACCTCCCCCCACAAGTGACCCCATTTTGGAAACTAGAACCCCCAAGGAACATATCTAGATATGTGGTGAGAACTTTGAACCCACATGGGCTTCACAGAAGTTTATAACGTACGGCCGTACAATTAAAAAATCATATTTTTTCCAAAAAATGATCTTTTCACCCCCAATTTTTATTTTCCCAAGGGTAACAGGACCCTAAAAGTTATTGTGCAATTTGTCCTGAGTACGCTGATACCCCATATGTGGGTGTAAACGACTATTTGGGCGCATGGCAGAGCTCGGAAGGAACGCAGCGCCATATGACTTTTTTGGCTGGAATTGAGATAGGATGCCATGTCGCGTTTGGAAAGCCCCTGATGTGCCAAAACAGTGGAAACCCCCCACAAATGACACCATTTTGGAAACTAGACCCCCCAAGGAACTTATCTAGATGTGTGGTGAGCACTTTGAATTCCCAAGGGCTTCACAGAAGTTTATAACGCCTGGGCGTGAAAATAAAAAAAATCATTTTTTTCCGCAAACATGATCTTTTAGTCCACAATTTTTTTTATTTTCCAAAGGGTAACAGGAGAAATTGGACCCCAAGAGTTGTTGTCCAATTTGTCCTGAGTACGCTGATACCCCATATGTGGGAGAAAACTACTGTATGGGCACACGTCGGGGCTCGGAAGGGAAGGAGTGACGTTTTGGAATGCAGACTTTGATGGAATGGTCTGCGGGTGTCATGTTGCCGTTGGATAGCCTCTGATGTGCCTAAACTGTTGAAACCCCCCACATGTGACCCCATTTTGGAAACCCCCCACGGAACTTATCTAGATGTGTGGTGAGCACTTTGAACCCCAAAGTGCTTTACAGAACGTTATAACGCCCGGGTGTGAAAATAAAAAAATCATATTTTTTTTCCACAAAAATGATATTTTTGCCCCCAATTTTTTATTTTCCTAAAGGTAACAGGAGAAATAGGACCCCAAAAGTTGTTTTGCAATTTGTCCTGAGTAGGCTGATACCCCATATGTGGGGGTAAAACACTGTTTGGGCGCATGTCAGAGCTTGGAAGGGAAAGAGCACCATTTGACTTTTTCAACGCAGAATTGGCTGGAATTGAGATCAGACGCCATGTTGCGTTTGGAGACCACCTGATGTGCCTAAACAGTGGAAACCCCCCAATTCTAACTCCAACCCTAACCCCAACACACCCCTAACCCTAATCTCAGCCCTAACCCTAGCCCTAACCCTAGCCCTAACCCTAGCCCTAACTCTAGCCCTAATGTGAAAATGGAAATAAATACATTTTTTTTTAAATTTTATTATTTTTCCCTAACTAAGGAGGTGAAAAAGGGGGATTTGATTTAAGATTTATGGCGGGTTTTTATGTTTGGCAGCTGTCATACGGTAAAAGACAATTTTTATTGTAAAAATAGTTTTTGCATCACCACATTTTGAGAGCTATAATTTTTCCGTGTTTTGACCCACCGAGTCATGTGAGATCTTATTTTTTGCGGGACGAGTTGACGTTTTTATTGGTACCATTTTCGGGCACGTGACATTTTTTGATCGCTTTTTATTCCGATTTTTGGGACGCAGAATGAACAAAAACCAGCGTTTCATGAATTTCTTTTGGGGGGGTGCGTTTACACTGTTCCGCGTCCGGTAAAATTGATCAAGCGGTTTTATTCTTCATGTCAGTACGGTTACTGCGATACCTCATTTATGTCCTTTTTTATGTTTTGGCGGTTTTATGCAATGAAAACAATTTTATATAAAAAATAATTATTTTTGCATCGCTTTATTCCGCGAGTCATAACTTTTTTATTTTTTCTCTGATGATGCTGTGTGGCAGCTCGTTTTTTGCGGGACAAGATGACGTTTTCAGCGGTACCATGGTTATTTATATCCGTCTTTTTGATCGTGCGTTATTGCACTTTTTGTTTGGCAGTTTGATAATAAAGCATTATTTTTTGCTTTGTTTTTTATTTTTATTTATTAAGGGGTTTGCTAAAGGGGTTAACTAATGGGACAGTTTTATAGGGCGGGTTGTTACGGACACGGCAATACTAAATGTGTACTTTTATTCTTTTGGTTTTTTTATTTCCAAAAAATGAATTTATTAGTGAATATTTTTTTTTTTTAAATTTATTTAGCGATTTTTTTTATAAATTAATTTTACACTTTTTTTTTAAACTTTATTACATTGTCTTAGGGAGGACATAACTGTCATGTGATAGATCGCTAATCTGTCACATCTAAGATCGATCAGGAATTGAAGCAGACTTCCTCATGCCTGCGCTTTGCAGGTAGTGAGGAAGCCAGCACCCTGCAGGCCCCCGAAGGTCCCCATCGCCATATTGGATCTGGGGACCTGCAGGGAAGGAGGCCCCCGCAGCAGCGCTGCACATCGCAGTGCTGTTGGAGGTCTCAGGGAAGCACGGAGGGAGCCCCCTCCCAATGCTTCCCTAAACCCCCGGTACAGCTTAGTCCCAGGGCAATCGTGTTTGATCGCAGTGTGCCAGGGGTTAATGTGCTGGGGGCGGTCCGTGACCGCCCCTGACACATAGTGCCGGGTGTCAGCTGTGATAATCAGCTGACACCCGGCCGCGATCAGCGGCACTCACCCCGTGAGCACCGCTGATCGCGCTAGACGTACTATACCGTCCATGGGCGTAGGGGCCCGGGTCCCATGGACGGTATAGTACGTCTCATGTCAGAAAGGGGTTAAAATTGCTGTTGGGAGAATGCACCCTTCAAATATGACAGATCTGGAGCAGTTTTCAAAAGAAGAGTGGTCTAAAATTCCAGTTGAGTGATGTAAGAAGCTTGTTGATGGTTATAGGAAGCAATTGATTGCAGTTATTCATTTCAAAGGGTGTGCAAACAATTTTGGGGGTTTTATATGAAATTATGTCCAATTTGCCTTTTTTTCCTTCAGTTTTTTTGTGTTGTTCCAATACACACATGGAAATAAACATGTGTATAACAAACATGTGTAATTGCAATAATTTTCTGGAAGAAATACTTCATTTTCTGGAACAATTTCAAGGGTGTCCATGACTGTATAATCACTAAGTTAGATGACCTGGACTTGAGAGTCCAAGATGTGGAAGTGCCTATAATCATGCATGCTGCAATTTTGTAGTCAGACATGTACGCAGCCCCATAGAATAACATTGGTGCGATAAGATGTTTTGTCAGATCGCACTTCTACCAAAAATATGGTCGTCTGCACGAGTCCATAATCTGTGAAGTATAAGTTAAGGTACACTAAGCGATATCGCTAGCAATATCGCTATAACTTGTGACGTTATAGCGATATCGCTATGTCTGATACTTACCTCCGACCGGCTCCCCCGCTGGTTATCGCTGATCGCGCGAGAACGTCCTGGACCACTTCTCATCGTCAGCTTCCTGCGGCGTTTCCTGTGGAGAGACGAGCGACGAGTGTGGACGCGGGCGGGAGGACGTCAGGATCACCTAGTGTGACGGGTAAGTAGCGACTCCAGTCCCCAGCGATGTCGCTGGTGAGATCTGCCTGTGTGGCAGCTCACTAGCGACCACTTAGCGATGTACCAGCGATCCTGACCGCATCATATCGCTGGTCGGGATCGCTGGTACATCGCTAAGTGTGACAGTACCTTTAGACTATTGCTGAAAAAGAAGTTTTTTAGTTGAAGGCTTTCTCCCACCCCACTTTTTGCAATGTTTGTGTATTTTTAAAGGATGACGAATAAAGACTTATATTTTTAAACCTGATCTGGAAGCTGGACTTTTTCTCCTTCAGCCAGAATATCTGAATGTCATGTAGTGATGTGGTTCCGGGCTTCCCTATTATGTGGATCAATTCGGAAAGAGTGAGCTGGTATTTTTTACCTTTTTCAAAGCCGAGATGGGTGTTTGGAGCACAATTGGCTGCTCCTAAACTTCAGCTAGGGAAGGCCACTAATCCCTAAAAACAGTAAATGTGATTGAAAGCAAGGAACCTCGCCACTGTCTTCGAGCATTCACTATAATCACAAATGGTCCAGTTTAAAGCTTTAAAATCTGAAATTTATTGTATTCTGATTAAAACTTATTGAAACAGTGTCCAATTAGCTAAATATCTGTTGCACTATATCAACAGGCTTTAATCGGATTCCAATAAATGTCCAATTTTGATCTTTAACCCAAGCTGGAAGCTTGATCATTTTAGAGTATTATGAAGGTACCAATCCCTAATTTAGGGATAGGGAAAAGTTTTACACTTTTTGTGTAAATACAAATTCGTTTCACTGATAACAATAAATTCCTGCATTTCCAAAAAAAACTCATCCTGGTGTTGTAGGGTCTTCTGGGAGTGTTAAGAATACATTTAGCATACACTGGGAGAAGTTTTAGTGTTGTACTGCTAATTACACAAGGATCTGCACACTTTGGCAGGTACAGACCCTTAGGGACTCGCCTTAAACCATATTACATACATCCTAGTTTGTAGAACTGGGTCAATAATCTGTAACAGATGTTTAAGAGACCCTGGCAGGAGAGGGCATAGCTCTAATGATGATGCTGCGTTATTTTACTACAGGCAAGGAACTGCTTCTGGACCTTCTCTATGCAGGTCATCTGTTCATACACAGCACAATAACGATGCCATTAATGGTGGCGCATCACATGGCAGCCAACAATCTAAATAGAACACATTTGTTGTCTCTAGCAAACAGCATTATACTTCACTTTTATCACTGAAGGCAATAGGTAGGGGGTTAAAGTAGTATTCCAGCATGGGCAAGTTATTATTTAACCACTGGATTGGTGCTGATTTATCAGTGTAGGGGCAACTGCTGAAACCTCCATTCGTTCAAACAAACAGGGGATTTGTGTCCTCCATTCTTCCATGGTTCTCTGCTGTCTACTAAGGAGGACGAGTTGAATGGAGGGGTAGGTCCCTCATGTGCTCTGAGGATCAGTTAAAGGGCTCATACTCACTTGCGAAAAAAATACGGATGAGTGTGAAGGGCCTTAGGAATACTCGGTACCGGGCTGGTTCTTAAGGGGATGTGTCACGGCAGCAGTGACCCGGTCCGTGGCCCTGGTCGTCCAATGAAAGATGATGATTAAAGGAGAAATAAAGTTTATATGAGATGGTTCGTGACGCCACCTGTGGTACTTGGCCAAGGATGGCCGACACTGCTTAAAGAGACCGCTGGGGCTGATGGTGATCCAGCAGAGTTGATACAGCTCTCCACAGGTAGAGCTTAGTCCCAGGGCAAGTATATTGTTAAAGATGGTGATGATTGATGTAGTGCAGGGTGGATGACGCAGTAAATAACTCAGAGGACACAGCAGGGTACAGTTTCCACACTTTTACTCACGGTTTGAAGTGCAGGCCGGGGCACTTGTGACAGATGACAATGGAGGTCCGGGAAGCCTGGAAGCAACTTAGGATCCACTAAACCAGATGGGTTTTGAGGCCTCATTACTGCACTGTCCTCTGAGGTCCTTGCTGCCTAAAGCTATGCTCAGTCCTCTGTTCCTTATTGTTTTGAAGTACTTGCCCGTATGGCAGGCAGTTTGAGCCTATTACAGGTGTCGCTACTTTATGGTAGCTCCGGGCTCTGGTCTGCTGCTGGGCATTTGGATGTTTGCTGGGCCAGGAGACATGTAATCCCCTGCCCTCCAGATTTAGCTGCTGGGACTGTTGTACCCGTCAGCCACGGACTCCGGTGTCTGGCTTCTAGTGCTGTGCTCTGGGGTGAGTTTGGTCACAGCTCCACTCCCCAGGTTCTCTTTCACTTTTCCTCTCTTCACTCAAACTCTGTCTCTCTCAGTCCCAGAAACTGACTGACTGACCCCTCCTCCATGCAAGAATTAATAGAGAAGCTCCCCTGAAACTGAGTTTAGAGCCCCCCCCTTCTGGCCTGGAGACAGGAAAAGTTTTGGATGTAAGTGTTATCTAGTCAGGGAACCTCTCAGTGCTTCCAGGCATGTCATCACCCCCCTGTTAACTGAGGAAACAAAACATTATAACAAGTGAACAATAATAATCATTTACAAAATTTCAAAAATAAAAATTACAAAAACCCAAAGCTCAAAAATAGTCCAAGCATCATTGTCCATTGTTCATTGCTGTGCCATGTTGGTAACTATATACAAGTAAGTTCCTGGTCACACATAGTCCTGTGGCCCAATTGTCCTTCAACAGGTTATTACGAAAATGTTTAAAAGTTCATGCAGTAAGTCTCTGTAGGCTCATATGCTTAATGGTTACGTATCACATTACATATTTGCATATTTTCCTTACGCAAGTTACTTAGATGCGGAACCTTATGGCTGCTTGACCTTGGGTACTACGGGTAGACTTTCATAGCACTGGTATTGCTGGTGACCTAACCAGATTCACTGTGCTTGCTAACACTGGTGTAGTGCGCTCTGTTTCAGCTACGCTACGGGTGACTATGGAGCACAGGTGTACCTGATTTTCTACCACTACTGATGCTCACCGTTGGCATGACAGATCCACCGCTGGCAGGGGTTAATTTTTCTTGCTCCTCCGCTAGTGTGGCATCTGCTACTTGAGCCCGCTGGTCTTCAGGCTGGTCTTGAGTTGTATCTCCTTGAGGCACTACTGGCTGGGGAAAGATCAAGACGGGCGCAACTGTGGCTTGGTTCACTCTTGTCCAATTTGGAGGAAACTCTCCGAGTACTGTGCTGATCTTTTTCTCCACCTCTTCCATGGACTGAGGAAGGTCTGGGTCTTCAATTCTTTCCTTTAGTTGGTCAGGGCACAGCTTTAGATGATCTCTTTACACTGCCGCTGAGGTTTCTCCTCCATCCTTACTGATGAGGCACACCTTGGTGTTATCAAAGTCTGAAGGTAAAACAGTGTATGGCTCAGCCTCCCAATGGTCATCTAGTTTGTGCATTTGTCTCTTCCTTTTGAGTACCTCTTCCCAAGTTGATAAGGGAACTGCAGGGGCTCGTTTCTTTCCTGCTTCTGTCTTGCCTGGGACAAACTTCGTTCCACGGTATTGCTGCTGCCGCTCTGTATCCCAGTCTGCATCTGGTGATGTCACCTCAGGTGTTAAAACTCCCATGTCCAAATCAATGGGTAACTTGCCAGCTCTTGCCCTCATCAGGTAGGCTGGGGTGCAGTTGGTGAAGTTTACTGGGATATGGTTGTATAAATCTATCAGATCCGGCAACTTCTCTGGCCATAGGTTTCGCTCTTGCAGGGGCAAGGTCTTCAATAGGTCAATTACCACCTGGTTCATCTTCTCACACATGCCATTTGTCTGTGGATGGTATGGCATCGTCCTGATTTTCTTGCAGCCGTACAGGTTACAGAACTCCTGGAACACTTCTGCCTCAAAGGCTGGGCCTTGGTCGGTGAGCACTTGTTCGGGGTAACTGTGCGGTCGACAAAGGTATTCTTGAAACGCTTTGGCTGCCGTCATCGCTGTTTGGTCTTTGACAGGAACGATTACCAAGAACCTTGAGTAATGGTCAACGATGGTCAGAGCGTAGGTGTAGCCAGTTCTACTCGGAGTCAACTTCACATGATCCAAAGCTACCAGTTCAAGCGACTGTTTGGTGACTATGGGCTGTAATGGGGCTTGCTGGCTGTTGCAGTCTTTCCTACGCAGGTTGCATGGGCCACATTCTCGGCACCACTTCTAATGGCTCTCCTCATGCCAACCCAGTAAAATCTTTCACAAACTAGGACATTCAACTTCTTCCACCCGAAATGTCCTGCTCCATCATGGTACGCCTCCAAGACCATTGGCGCTTCCCGCTTCAAGACTTCCACCTGCCAGACCAGTTCATGAGTGTGCGAGTTGATGTTCCTCCGACACAGCTTACCCTCCTAGATAAACAGCTTACCCTACTCCTTCCACAACTGCTGCGCTTCCTGTGGAGCATCTGGATCAGGGTGTGAGTCAGCTTGTATCAGCAACTCCTTTACTAGGCAGACTGCTGGATCGCTATCCTGCATCTCTGCCCACTTATAGTAGGTCAATGGGTTAAATGTGGCCTCTTACATGATGTAGTGCTTGTTCCTCACCCCTTGGGAGCGCTGGACCGCAACTGGGCAGTGGAAGGCTGGTAACTTGATTTCTTCGAGTTCTTCTGGATCTTCTCCCCAGTCTGGTGATTTGGGCATCCTGGACAGCGCATCAGCATTAGCGTTCTTATTCCCCGCTCGGTACTTGATGGTAAACTCATAGTTGGACAGCTGGGCCATCTATTGCTGCTCCATCGCACCCAGATTAGCTGTTTCAAGGTGGGTTAGCGGATAATTGTCTGTCTAGATAGTAAACTTCGCTGAAGCCAGGTAGTGCTTGAAGCGCTCCGTTACCACCCAGACTATGGCGTAAAGGAACTGTAGTTGTCGGGGTTTCGCTGGCGTAGGCAATCACTCTCTCTCTGCCTTTCTGCATTTGTGAGATCACTGCTCCTAATCCCACGTTGCTGGCATCTGTGTAAAGTACAAATGGTTGGTCATAGTCAGGGTAGTCCAGGACTTCATCTCCCGTGAGAGCTGTCACGCCGCCACTGTATACTCACCCAGCCTCCGCTCCCGTGCCGCAGCCCTCCGCCGTCAGACATCCACGGCGGTCCCTTCTGACAGGTCCGCGGCCGACAGCGTCTCTGCATGCAATGCGCATGCGCCATAGGCCGCGGCCATGCCTCCCTCCTGTCACTTATGCTTCGGCAATGTCCTGACCCGGAAGCACCACCGGACCAATGGCAGTTCAGACAGGGGCACATCAGGCCGTCCTCCTTTGAGGGAGGTGCTTGACCATTGTGTTTACTAGCACAGTAGGTCCTGCTTCCTCGTGTTCCTGCTGCAGTCTCTGAGTCCTGTACTCTGTGGTTCCTGCCACAGTCTCACAGTCCTGTACTCCAGTGTTCCTGCTCCATCCTGCTATCTAAGTTCCAGCCCTGCAGTCCTACTCCGGTCCTGCCTCCCGTGTTCCTGCTCCATTCTGCTGTCTATACTCCAGTCCCACAACCCCACTGTGGTCCTATCTCCCACAGTCTCGTGCTCCTACACCAGTCCATTCTAAGCTGCCCCTCTCAGTACCGGCTATCGTGGTACTCGAATCCCTGGGCAGGCTCCTAACGATTCCTGTATAGGGGTCGGCTCCACCTGGCAGCTCGCCTGGGGCCTCTCGGTGCCACGATCCAGAGGATCCACTCCTGGAGATTACCCTCACCTGACCAGCCGTGGTAACAGTACGATCAAGCCATGGACTCCGCCGGTACTTCTGCTGCTACCCAAAAGGAGTTGCTTTTTTACGGGAGAATCAGGGATGCATCATGTCTGTCATGAAATCTATGGACACCCGTTTGTCGGCCCTGCAGGTGGCTGATCCTGGAAATGCCACTCAACTAGCCAATCTTCAACAGGAGCTGGGCCAGCAACGGGAGACTCAAGCCCATATTTTGAGTTATATAGCCTCCGTTTGTCGGTCCTTCAGTCTGCCGCCACGACCCCGACTCTGCCTTGCGTGCCTACAGCTCTCCCGACGCCCCGCCTTGCCAAGCCGCCTCGGTTTAGTGGCAATCCCAAGCTCTGCAGGGGGTTCTTAAATCGGTGTAGCCTCCATTTTGAATGGTTGCCTCAGCAATATCCCTCTGACCGGGCCAAAGTGGCCTTCATTATGTCCAACCTGGAGGGAGAGGCCCTGTCCTGGCTGAACCCCCTCTGGGAACGGGACGACCCCATTGTCTCGAGTCTTCCGGTCTTTTTGGATACTTTTTGCAGGGTTTTCGATGAGCCGGGTCGGTTAGCCTCCCTTACCAAATCTCTTTTTAACCTTCATCAGGGTTCCCTCACGGTCGGGCAGTATGTGATCCGCTTTCGCACTCTCTCCTCTGAACTGGGTTGGAATAATGCAGCATTGGTGGGGGCATTCTGGCATGGTCTTTCGAGTAGAATAAAGGATGAACTCGCGGGTCGGGATACCCCGACCACCCTAGAGGACCATATCTCACTGGCTACCTGCATCGACCTGCGCTTCCAGGAGCACACCCGGGAATCAGCGAGAGACAGGAGGTCTACTAGACCGCCTTCCCTTTCCAACCGGTCCGCTAGTCCCCATCCTGCCGGGTCCCTTTCTCCCTCCTCGGTCGAATCCATGCAGGTGGATCGCCTCAAGTTGGCCGAGTTGCGTCGGAGGGAGAGACGTGCTCAAGGCTTATGCCTCTATTGCGGGGGTTCGTCTCATTTTTTCCGCACCTGTCCTGAGAAACCGGGAAACTCCTCCACCTAGGTCAGGTAAGAGAGGCCTCCCTAGGTGCTAGTGATTCCTCTCAACCTCTTACCATTTCTGTACTTGTGGTTTCAGGGCAGAGACGTGGGTCCGAGGTGGCCTACGTGGATTCGGGCTCGGCAGGTAACTTCATCCGGCGTGAAGAGGTGGACAAGTACAAATTCCCGTGGTTACCCTATGTAATCCTCGCCTGATTGCCGCAGTGGATGGAAAACCGATACAGGAGACTGTCATCTTGGTCACTGAGGAAGTGGAGTTACAAGTCGGAGCCTTACATTGAGAGAAGATAGCCTTTTACATTTGGCCCAAGCTCTCCCATGCGATTCTACTCGGTCTCCCTTGGTTAAGGACTCATCAGTCTGTCCTAGACTGGTCTTCAGGGGAGGTACTCCGCTGGGGCCACCCATGCCAAGCTCGCTGCCTTACTTTAGTCCATCTTGCGGCCGCTCCTCGGCCACCTCCTGACCTTGTGGGCCTTCTTTCAGCCTACAGTTCCTACGCCGATGTCTTTGATAAGAAGGAAGCGGAAGTCCTTCCTCCACACCGGTCTTTTGACTGCCCAATTGAAATAATCCCTGGTTTGACCCCTCCTAGGGGCAGAATCTACCCTCTGTCTCCCGCAGAGACCTTAACCATGTCCGAGTACGTCCGGGAGAACCTCGTCAAAGGTTTTATACGGAAGTCCTCTTCGCCCGCGGGAGCCGGATTTTTCTTTGTCAGGAAAAAGGACGGATCTCTACGGCCGTGCATTGACTATAGGGGCTTGAATGAGATCATCATCAAGAACAGGTATCCTCTTCCACTCATTCCGGAGCTGTTTGACCGCCTAAGAGGAGCTTGGATCTTCTCCAAGCTAGACTTTAGGGGAGCTTATAATCTCGTCTGTATCCACGCAGGTGACGAGTAGAAGACGGCTTTCAACACTCGAGACGGCCATTACGAGAACCTGGTCATGCCCTTTGGTCTCTGCAATGCTCCTGCGGTGTTTCAAGAGTTCGTCAACAAGATCTTCTGGGACCTCTTGTACTCCTGTGTGCTCGTGTACTTAGATGACATTCTTGTCTTCTCTCCGGATCTCGCATCCCACAGAAAGAGTGTTCGCCTGGTGTTACAGCATCTTCGGGAGAATCGCCTGTACGCCAAGATTAAGAAATATCTGTTTGAGCAAACCTCTCTGCCATTTGTGGGATACATAATCTCAGATGCTGGATTAAGGATGGATCCTGAGAAACTGACTGCCATTCTCAAATGGCCTCGCCCCGTTGGAGTAAGAGCGATACAACGGTTTCTAGGATTTGCCAATTATTACAGGCAATTCATTTCTCACTTTTCCACTATAACCAAACCAATTTCCGCCCTCACTCGTAAGGGGACAGCTCCCAACTCTTGGACTACTGAGGCGGAGGAGGCCTTTCAGACCCTAAAATGGGCTTTATCCACGGCTCCGGTGTTGCACCGTCCTGAAAGCAACCAACCCTTTATACTCGAGGTGGACGCTTCTTCAACAGGTGTCGGGGCAGTACTGTCCCAGAGATCCGCCTCCGATTGTCTGCATCCCTGTGGCTTCTTTTCGAAGGCCTTCTCTCAATCCAAGTGTAACTACTCAATCGTCGACCGTGAGCTGTTGGCCATAAAATTGGCCCTGGAAGAATGGCGTCATCTCCTGGAGGGGCCTGTTCATCCTTTTGTAATCTTCTCTGACCACAAGAACTTGGCCTATCTCCAGTCTGTCCAGAGACTCAATCCTCGTCAGGCCAGATGGTCCTTATTTTTTTGATTTCGAGCTCCCCTTTCGCCCCAGCAACAAGAACACCAAAGCCGACGCCCTATCCAGGGTCTTCCAGCCAATCGAAACAGTGGAGGAACCTTCGCACATTATTGAGCCCACTAAAATCATCACGGTGGCTCCAGTGAACTGGCTTTCTCCACGGCAAGACCCTTGTGCCTGAAAATCTCAAGTGAAAGGTCCTTCTATGGGGACACTCTTCCAGATTGGCCGGTCATGCCAGAACCAAGAAGACGATTGCCCTTATCACGCGTCACTACTGGTGGCCTACGCTTCGCCAAGATGTGCTTGATTTCGTGGCCTCTTGTCCCTTCTGTGCTAGGAACAAAGTGCCGCGACTACTTCCATCCAGTTTATTGCTCCCGTTGCCTGTCCCTGCGGTTCTGTGGGAACACATAGCCATGGATTTCATCACCGACCTACCCCGTTCTTCTGGCTGTACAGGCATCCTGGTGGTGGTGGACCATTTCTCCAAAATGGCCCATTTCATCCCTCTGTCCGATCTCCCCTCGGCTCCTGAGTTGGCCAAAGTTTTTATCCACCAGATCTTCAGACTCCATGGACTACCGCAACGTATTGTGTCTGACCGGGGGGTTCAGTTCACCTCCAAGTTCTGGCGGGCACTTTGTAAGCTCATGAATGTTTCCCTCGACTTCTCCTCCACCTACCATCCACAGTCCAATGGACAGGTGGAGCGTACTAACCAGAGGTTGACTGGGTAGCTATGCCATTTCTCCATCGCCCACCAGAACGACTGGGTTGACCTACTTCCCTGGGCAGAATTCGCCTATAACAACCACACTGGCGAGTCCTCGGCCAAGTCTCCATTTTTCATTGTGTTTGGTAGACATCCTGGTGTTCCCCTTCCGGTAACCCCTGCCTTTGAGGTACCCGCGGCCAACATCTTGTCCTCTGAATTTTCCAAAATCTGGGCTGAGACCAACATGTCACTCAAGAGGGCCGCGACCAGATGAAAAATTATGCCGACAAAAAGAGATTGGATCCCCCGCCGTATCACATCAGGGACAAAGTCTGGCTCTCGTCAAAATTTATCCACTTGAAACTGCCTTCTTAGGCTACTTTCCCTCTTGCGTTTTTTTGCGCTGTGCACCGTGCACAGTGCAAACGCACATAAAAAACGCATTGTGCATGCGTTTTTTTTAAAAAAAACACATGCGCACGTCAGCGCACCCATAGACTATAATGGGTGGTTTGGTGAAAAAAAAATGCATTGCGTGCGCATGCGTTTTTTGGGGCAAGTCATACGCTCAAAAAATGCAACAGAGTGCATTTTGTGCACCCGAGCGCACACTACAAAAAAACGCATGTGCATACAAATGCATGTGTATACGCACCCATGTTAAGAATAGGAAAAAAATGCATGCTTTTTTTGCGCGAAAAAACAGCGCAAAAAAAACGCAAGTGTGAAACCAGTCTTACAAGTTGGGCCCACGCTACATCGTTCCGTTTGAAATTCTTGGACGTGTTAATGAAGTCGCCTACAAATTGAGGTTGCCTGCTTCGCTCCAGATCCCGATCACCTTCCACGTCTCTCTCCTGAAACCTGTGGTACTGAACCGCATCCACTCCATGTCTGATCCTGTTTCTCAGCCGGTTGGTGCCGATAATATCTTTGAGGTGGAGAACATCATCGCCATGAAAAAGGTTAGAGGTAGGACCCTTTTTCTTATCGATTGGAAGAGCTTTGCTCCTGAGGAGAGATCCTGGGAACCTCGGGAGAATATCAATGTTCCCCGTATCCGCAAGAGATTTTTTACTAACCTCAGGGGAGGGCGGCTTAGGGGAGGGGGTACTGTCACGCCGCCACTGTATACTCACCCGGCCTCCGCTCCCGCGCCGCAGCCCTCCGCCGTCCGACATTCACGGCAGTCCCTTCTGACAGGTCTGCAGCCGACGGCGTCTCTGCATGCAATGCGCATGCGCCATAGGCCGCGGCCATGCCTCCCTCCTGTCACTTATGCTTCGGCAATGCCCTGACCCGGAAGCACCACCGGACCAATGGCAGTTCAGACAGGGGCATATCAGGCCGTCCTCCTTTGAGGGAGGTGCCTGATCGTTGTGTTTGCTAGCACACTAGGTCCTGCTTCCCCGTGTTCCTCCCGCAGTCTCTCAGTCCTGTACTCCGTGGTTCCTGCCGCAGTCTCACAGTCCTGTACTCCCGTGTTCCTGCTCCGTCCTGCTATCTAAGCTCCAGCCCTGCAGTCTTACTCCGGTCCTGCCTCCCGTGTTCCTGCTCCGTCCTGCTGTCTAGGCTCCAGTCCCGCAGTCCTATTCTGGTCCTGTCTCCAGTTATCCTGCTCCGTCCTGCTGTCTATACTCCAGTCCTGCAACCCCACTCTGGTCCTATCTCCTACAGTCTCGTGCTCCTACTCCAGTCCATTCTGAGCCGCCCCTCTCAGTACCAGCTATTGTGGTACCCGAACCCCTGAGCCTGCTCCTAGCGATCACTGTATAGGGGTCGGCTCCACCTGGCAGCTTGCCTGGGGCCCCTTGGTGCCACGATCCAGAGGATCCACTCCTGGAGATTATTCTCACCCGACCAGCCGTAGTAACAAGAGCTAGCTTTATCCAAGTGAAGGATTCTTCTAGCCTGTTGTTCCACTCGAACGGAGGACTCTTGTTCTTGGCCTTCTTGGATTGGCCCACTTGCAGGTCTTGCAGAGGTGCGGCTATCTAGGTGAAGCCCTTAATGAATCTCGGGTAGCAGCCCACCAACCCAAGGAACTGCCGTACTTCATGAATGTTGCTGGGTTTTTGCCAGTCCCGGATATCGGTGACTTTGTCAGGGTCTGGTTCCACGCCTTCCGCACTTACCATATGGCCTAGGTTCTGCACCTTGGGTTTCAAAAGGAGGCATTTGGATGGCTTCACTTTCAAACCAAAATTGGACAGGGCTTCAAACACCTCGGCCAGGTGCTTCAAGTGATCTTCATAGGTTTTGGAGAAGACGATGATGTCATCCAGGTACAGCAGAACAGTTTCAAAGTTTTTATGTCCTAGGCAGCATTCCATTAACCACTGAAATGTCCCCGGTGCACTGCAGAGCCCGAATGGCATGTAGTTAAACTCACAGAGGCCCATAGGGGTCGTAAACGCAGTCTTCTCTTTGTCTGCTTCTGCCACGGGAACCTGCCAATACCCACTGGTGAGATCTAAGGTAGAGAAATAGTTAGCGGATCTCAATGCAGATAGTGATTTCTCAATTCTAGGTAACGGGTAGGCATCCTTGTGGGTAATGATGTTAATTCACCTGTTGTCAACACAGATTCTCATGGTGCTATCTTTCTTTTTAACGAGGACTAATGGAGCTACCCAGGGGCTACAATTATCTCTGATTACCTCAGCCTCCTTCATCTCCCGTAACATATCCTTGGCACGTTGATAATGTGCTGGCCGGTACCTCTCTTTAATGGGCGGATGATCTCCAGTGGGGATATGGTGTTGGACCCCTTTTGCCTGCCCAAAGTCTAGAGGATGTTTGCTGAAGACCCGCTCATACTCTCGAGCCACCCGTTAAGCCCCATGCTTTTGGTGCAAAGGAGTGGAGTCAGTGCCTACGTGTAGCTGTTGACACCAATCCTCCAGCTGCCTCCTCCACCTGATCGGACGGGAACGAGGGTTCTGCTGCCTCTATTGCATTGTTACTTACAGTGAACAGCTTCGCAAGGGTGACATATCGGGGTAAATGGACCTCCTTTTCCCCACAATTCAGGATGCGTATTGGTACTCTCCCCTTGCGGACATCAACTACCCCCCTGGCTGTCAGGACAGTGGGCCTGCTATCAGAGTATGGGTCGGTTGGCCTCCTACCCAGAGCGGCAGGGTACTCGGTACCGGGCCCGCGGATCTCCACGAGTGGGGTTGTTGTCACGGCAGCTATGGCCCGGTCTGTGGCCCTGGGCGCCCATTGTAAATAGCAGAAATGTTCATTGAATGGTTTGTGACGCCACCTGTGGTGTTCGGCAAGAAAGGTGTTAAGCCGACGCTGCAGACAGATCCTCTGGGACAGATGGTGTAGTGCAGCAATGATGTTGTGGCCCTCCACGGGTAGGGCAGTAGTCCCAGGGCAGTGTAGGTGAAGAGATAGAGGAGAGACGTAGATGGTGCAGTGTCAGGCACAGAGATATAGCAGTGCTGAGGGTGTTGGCGCAGGAATAAGCGGAGGACACCAGGGCATGTAGTTCCAAAGCTTTACTCACAGTCTGTTAAGCATACAGGTGCCCGCATCCGTGCAGTGTCCTCCAGGTCAGGAGCTCAGCTAACCTTCAGGCAAGATGAAGTACTCTGTTCCAACACTCCGCCAACATATGTGCCTTTTCTGAACGTCTCCCTTTTGCGCCTATAGTGAAGTACTCTCAGTACTGAGTTACACTGGAGTTCCTCCTGTCAGATGTTCCCATGAACTCTACTTGTACGGCAGACAGCTGTAGCCTGCTTCGGGGACTCCTTGCTACCAAGTCCCGGCTCACTCACGTTGCTGTTGTGCCCCCAAGTCTTGTGTGGGAATAAAGTGGTGACAACTTCTATTCCTCCGGTGTCTGCTGCAGGACCATTAGTATCCATACAACCTCGGGGACTAGACCCCGGCCTTGCGCTGTGAACTTGGGAGGGGTTCTTCTCTAACCCTAATTCTCAGTCCTCCTTTTCTCCTTACGTTCCGTTCAAATCTATCTTTCTTATGAAGAGTCAGGCTTTCCATCAATGTCTCTTTCCTGTGCCAGCAGACCCAGGTCACTGAGGTCCGCTGCAGCACTTCCCTCGTCCATCCCTCTCCGGGGATCTTCTCTCCCTCTGACTCACTGAGTCCGACTCTCTGACATACTGACTAAATCCTAAACTCTTCCCAACCTTTTGGTGCAGACTAAGCTCCACCCACCTCCCAGCACTCTTCGTGTTCCAAGCAGGGAGCCACCAAAGGGTGCTTTGCTACACTACTATGTTGTGTGGGATGCAGGTGTTGGAGTGTGTTCAGGTGTCTCCACCTTAGGCCTCTTTCACACTTCAGTTTTTTGCCATCAGTCAAAATCCGCCAAAATTTGAAATTGGCGGATCCGCTTTTTCTTGTTGCGGATCCGCCATTTTCCCCATTGGGATACATTAGTGGCGGATTTTGACGGATGGTCGTCCGTTGCGTCCGATATTCGGCGGATCCGCAAAATTCTTTGCGGATTCTGTCTGAGGGGGACGGAGCATGTAACGTTTTTTTTCGCCGTCAAAAAGGCGGATGACGGCGGATCCGCCGTCATCCGCCATGCGGTAGAATGGGCTCCTATGGGCGGCGGATCCGCCGGGATCCGCGATTTTGCAGAATCCGCCAGCAGGATCCGCAAAATCGCACTGCGCATGCCCAGAAAAAAAGATACTTTTCCAGACAGTCCCAAAACTATATAAGATGGGCTAATTGGGCCCAGACATGCAGTAGCAGCCAGACAGAAAGCAAGCCATCCACCCACCAAGCCTGCCAGACCACCCACCCACCCAGCCTGCCAGACACCCACCAAGCCTGCAGCCACACAGCTATCAAGAGGCCTGCCAGTACCAGCTTTACCAAGTGTGAGTATACCTATGACATTTCTGTGTATGGCCTGCTAGTGTGTAGCCTGTGTGTGTGTGTGTGTGTGTGTGTGGTCTGCGAGTGTTGCATGTCTGTTTTTTTTTATATATTTTTTTTCTGTTGCTTGTGTACTGCATTTTATTTTCATACATCTGTAATTATATTGTATTTTTTATGCTGTGATTGCTGCGATTGAGTGGTGTATGGTATGTGGTGTAATTGGGCCCAGACAATCCGGCACCAGCAACACTGAAGACTCCAAGCAAGATATCCGACTCCAGCCTGCCTGACAGAAGATTCAACTAGAGCTATAAAACCTGTCTGCCCAGCTGCAAGTCTACCACCTGCAAGACCCCTGGAGCGTGTGTGTGCGTGTGTGTGTGTGTGTGTGCCTGTGTGTGCATTTTTTTTTTTTTTTCCATTTTTTTTTTTTCTGTTGCATGTGTACTGCTTTTTATTTTCATACAACTGTAATTATATTGTATTTTTTATGCTGTGATTGCTGCGATTGAGTGGTGTATGGTATGTGGTGTAATTGGGCCCAGACAATCCGGCACCAGCAACACTGAAGACGCCAAGCAAGATATCAGACTGCAGCCTGCCTGATAGAAGATTGAACTAGAGCTATAAAACCTGTCTGCACAGCTGCAAGTCTACCACCTGCAAGACCCCCTGGAGCGTGTGTGTGTGTGTGTGTGTGTGTGTGTGTGTGTGTGTGTGTGTGTGTGTGTGTGTGTGTGTGTGTGTTGCATTTTTTTTTTTTTTTTTCCATCTTTTTTTTTTTTCTGTTGCATGTGTATTGCATGTTATTTTCATACAACTTTAATATTGTATTTCTTGCTGTGATTGTGTGGTGTAAGGCCGGTTTCATATTTGCACTTTATAGCGCAGTGATAACCTGCACACGTCCGCCACTAATCCCCGTCCCATCTGGTCATCACCGCCTACTAGCACACATGGACGCTTGCAATCCGCACACCCTATCTTTAGTATGGGGTGCGCAGATTGCAAGCGTTCATGTGCGCTAGTAGGTGGGGATTAGTGGCGGACATGTGCAGGAAATAGCTGCGCTATAAAGTGCAAATGTGAAACCGGCCTAAATGGTATTGTATGTGGTGTTATTGGGCCCAGACATCTACATCAAACACCAGCCTGACTGTATCAGTCAGGCTGGTGTTTGATGTAGATGTCTGGGCCCAATAACACCACATTCAATACCATTTAGGCCGATTTCACATTTGCACTTTATAGCGCAGCGATGGCCTGCACACGTCCGCCACTAATCCCCGCCTACTACCGCACATGAACGCTTGCGATCTGCGCACCCTATCTTTATCATAGGGTGCGCAGATGGTGCGCTGGCAGGATTTTACCGTGTGCTGCGCACTTTTGAAGGTGTGCCCTTGTGCGCCAAACGCAGCATGTTGCATTTTGGCGCGCACGGCACACCTTCAAAAGTGCGCAGCACACTGTAAAATCCTGCCAGCGCACCATCTGCGCACCCTATGATAAAGATAGGGTGCGCAGATCGCAAGCGTTCATGTGCGGTAGTAGGCGGGGAATAGTGGCGGACGTGTGCAGGCCATCGCTGCGCTATAAAGTGCAAATGTGAAACCGGCCTAAATGGTATTGTATGTGGTTTGGGCCCAGACATCTGGCAACAGCCACACTGAAGACACCGAACCAGACATCAAACACCAGCCTGACTGATAGAATTTCAAACTCCGCTGCAAATCTTCCACCTGCAAGACACCTGGAGTGTGTAGCCTGGCGGTGTGTTATGCGTGTTTGTGGTTTGTTTTTTTTTAAATATTTTAATTTTGTAATGTATCTGTTGTAAATTTGCGTTTTTTTATTTTTCATGTATTGTGGTATTTAAAATAAAGAGCAGAGTAGCTCCTATTTTTTGGAAAAAAAAATAATAAAAAAAAAAATAAATTGTTTTGAAAAAATCTCCTTTGTATCATTTTAAAAAAGGTAAAATTAAGTTACCATAAAGGTAATTAAAATTTTTTGGTATACAAGTGTGGTTAAAAGTGAGATTGCAACATACCATGTAAAAATGGGTATACACAACTGAGTTTCAGGGAATTCAAAACCATGCAAACACAGTGGGTATACACAGAAATTAAACACCTTCAATCACTGGTTACATACTCTGTTGAGAGTTTCAGGGAATGCAAACACTGGTATACACAGCAATTACACACTACACGCCTTCAATCACTGGTTACACTCGGTGAGACCTTTAATCACTGGTTACACTCTCGGTGAGAGTTTCAGGGAATGCAAACTGGTATACACAGCAATTACACACCTTCAATTACTGGTTACACTCAGTTACAAAACACAAAGAAAGTGGGTTTACACAAAATATTACACACCTTCAATCACTGGTTACACTCTGAGATAAGGGAATGTAGACATGCAAACACTTAAAATTGCGTATAATTAGTTTCAGGGAATTACACATACAAAATGTTTTGTTTTGTTTTTTTTTTAAACTTTCATATCATTTTCTTTCAGTTCACACAATGAAGCGCCACCATACAAGCAGACACGGCCAGCCCAACCGCAGCAGAGATTCAGACCGCAGCAGGGATCAACAACGCAGCAGACATGACCGGTCAGACCGCAGCAGAAACAACCCTGACCGCAGCAGAGAGGAACAGCCACACCGCGGCGTACAGGCAACCATTAGTTTCCCTGTAAGTATAAAGACCTGAAAGCTTATTATGATCCTTTGTATAGTAGCTTAACAAGTGTCTTTATACTTGCAGATCACTTCAAGCACTAACAGCAATGCCGCAGCAGAAAGGTTCGCAGCAGAGAGAGCAGCAGCAGAGAGGGCCAGCCAGGCTGCAGCAGAGAGGGCCAGCCAGACCGCAACAGAGACTGCCACCCAGGCCGAAGCAGAGACTGCCAGCCAAACACTGTTTTCCCTGTAAGTATAAAAGCCTGAAAGCTTATTATGATACTTTGTATAGTAGCTTAACAAGTGTGTTTATACTTGCAGATCAGCTCAGGAAGCAACGCAGCTGCCCCAAGCCGTAATGTCTTCTCCTGAAAGCTCCCCCTCACATCATCAGCGAGCTGAGGTAAAAAAAAATTTTGTTTTTTTTTATTTAAAATAATTTTTTTGTGGTTAAAAACACTATCCTATTATGTTTTAACAGAAAGCTGATTCAGAGGAGCTTCCAGGAGGAGACGTGCAGGGTGGAGAGACACACGGAGGGGGTGCGCAGATTGTAAGTTTAGCACATACACAGATACATAATGCTACACCCAACACAAACATTCATCACAGTGCACACACCATAACTACGCATCCATCCAAACATTTTTTTTTCCCCCACAGTCTTCAGAATCCGGTGCCCGCACTAGAGTGACTCCCAGGACATCCCAGGGTCGTCAAGGTGATGCCTCTGGTGGTCGGCAAACGGTAAGTAACCCTATTTTGATAATTGTTTAAATGAACATCATGTGTTTGAATATAATGTAATTTTTTGCTTTTTGTTTTGTTTTTTATCTTCACAGGTTTCACAGCGTGCTCCCCGCAGACATCAGGAGGAGGGTGTCATTATTGATACTGATGACCTCATCCATGAGGTGGAAATCCGGGAGCCGCTGTGGAACATGGCAAACCGTCTTCATGCCGACCAACCAACCACCCGACGGCTCTGGGATCAAGTCTGTTCTTCAGTTATTGACAACTGGGAGGAACTCAATGCGAGGGCCAGGGATTTTGTGCGTAAGTATTACAACTTCAGTAACTTATATTTCCAGCATGTGAAGTGTTGAATACTAAACCTTTTTTTTTTTTTTTGCTTCACAGGTGACAGGGTTATGACACGGTGGCGGTCGCTCCGGGATCGCTTCAAGAGGGACTACAACAAAGAGATTCAGACCCCGAGTGGATCGTCGGGAGGACGCCGGGGACCCCAGTACAAAAACTACAAAGCCCTGGCGTTCCTGCGATCTACAATGGCGTGCAGAAGGTAAATATTCCCCAAACAATTCCTGTAGTAGAAATGTTTAACCAATTTTTTTTTCAGCAGACTTAAATTAAATATCAATATTTTTAATATACATTTTTTTTCTCCTTTTTTAGCACCATCTGCAGCACTCGGGAGTCTGCATCAGAGTTGCGTCCCTCTGGAGTGATCCCTAGTGAGACCGCCCCTGGTGACCACATCGAGGTATCCGACCCCTCTGTACCTACCCTCTTGTCTCATCCCTCTATCCCCTCCACCAGCACTGGAGCAGCAGGGCAGACTTCATCACATGAAGCTGCTGGTGACGACTTGTTCCCTGTTCCCCACCCCTCAGACACTGCCGCAACATCTCGACCAACTTTTGGTTCTGGCCGGCAGCGTCTGAGGAGTCAGGAAAGGCTGACCTTGTCTGACTGTTTGAATCTAAACTCAACTGTTCAACACGGTTTCCACACTTATGGACAACGGTTATCTTCTGGGTTGACCATGATCAATCAAAGTATCATGGAACTCAGAAGATACATGGAACAGATGAATTTAGAATCAAACCAGACACCGAGACATACCTTTTTTCAATCTGTTGTCCGGCAAATGGAAGGTTTAAGTACTCACCAGCAGATGCGTGTGATGCAAGCCTGTCACAATGCTCTAGTGGAAGTGCTTGCTGAAGCATCTCATCCTCCCCCCTGTCCATCCTCCCCCTGTCTATCCTTCCACAGTCAATCCTTCCCCCGTCCATCCTTCCACCACCATCCATCACACAGCCGTCCCTCCTCCTACCACTCCCTCTCCTTTCTCTAGTTCCCCATTCCATTCTTCCCAGTACCTACCCTCCCCATTGCATTATACCCCAATGCCCTCACCATACCCACCCCCACATACACCTTCAATGTACCCACAAACCTCGTCTGTCCATCCACTCCCGTCCCAACCACATGTGTTAAACCCCCCTTCCACTTCTGGTCCTCACCAACTCCCTCCCCAGTCCCCTACCCCCCCCCCTCGATGTGGTCAACCCTGTTAACCCCTCCAATACTATCTCCACCCAACATTATCATAGTTTGTAATTTCTGTTGTAATATACCAAAAGAAAAATAAAAAAAAGGTAATATACCAAAAAAAAATTAAAAAGAGGTAATATACCAAAAAAATTAAAAAAAGGTAATTATACCAAAAAAAGTTACCAAAAAGGTAATATATACCAAAAAAGTTACAAAAAAAGGTTAAGAAAAAAAAAAAAATACAGTTAATACAAATTGTCAGAAATAAACTGTTTTTTTTTTTCAAAAAACTTTGTTGTGATGTTTATTTTTTGCTTCTTTCTTTATTCAATTTACACCAGTGGTGTAAAAGGTAAACACAATACTTGGTAACACAACACTTGTTAACACAACACACAACACTGGGTAATATTTCACAGTACACCGGTGGTGTACAAGGTACACAAAAACACTTGGTAGCACAACATATGATAACCAACACTTGTGAACATTTCAAAGTGTAAAACGCTTGGTACACAACACTTGGTAACATAGGTACATAACACTTTGTAACTTTACGCTTGGTACCCAACAATTGGTAACACTGCAAAGTGTAAAACTAACCAAATCACATGGTAAAACACAATGCTTGTGCAAAGCAAACACTTGGTAAAATTTCAGATTAAAAAAAAAAAAAAAAATTACTCACAATTGGTATGAAGAAAATTATATCATGTCATCTTGCCAGTCCACTTGTCCCTCTGGTGTAACAAAATAATCTGCAAAGGTATCCCTAATTCTTGCCACTGAACCAGTACTCCGAAAAGTTTGCTCCTCATAATCCCACAAGGTGGCTTCATACACATTTTCATCGATGGAAACTGGTTCCTTTGAAAGGACAAAATTGTGCAGGATTACACAGGCCTTTACCACCTCATCCACAGTTTCTGTTTTCATTTTCATGGCCGTTAACAGGACTCTCCATTTGGCAGTTAAAATTCCAAACGCGCACTCCACCACTCTGCGCGCTCTGGTTAACCGATAGTTATAGATTCTTTTCCGGTGTGTTAGTCCACGACTACCATATGGTTTCAGTAGGTGTTTAGAAAGTTGAAAAGCATCGTCGCCAACGCACACAAAAGGCATTGGTGGGCCTGTTGTTCCAGGGAGTGGTCTTGGAGGTGGGAAGTTAAAATTGTTTCCATACAAGCGACGGCCCTTGGTGGAAATCTTGAATACCTGTGAGTCGTTAGAACGACCGTATGCACCAATGTCCACGGCAATGAATTTGCAGTTTGCATCCGAAATGGCCATAAGCACAATAGAAAAGTATTTTTTATAGTTGTAAAACTGTGAACCAGATCCCATGGGTTTCACAATCCTGATATGCTTGCCATCCACGGCACCGATGCAGTTTGGAAACTGGCAGATTTCTTGAAACTTCTCTGCAATCTCCAGCCACCTCTCCTGGGTTGGCTCTGGGATGTATTCCTCCTGTAGAGAATCCCATAATGCCCGGCAGGTCTGTTGTACAATTCCAGCAATAGTGGAAATCCCAATCCGGAACTGGAAATGGAGGGAGGTGAAGGATTCTCCAGTTGCCAGGAATCTTAAAAAAAGGGAAAAAAAGTAAAATTAATACAAACTACAAGCCATAACATAACAATAAAAGCCTGCAGAATCTGAAACATTTTAAAAGGTAGATAACTTACCGAAGGGTCACCATCAAACGCTCCGCCGGTGATATAGAAAACCGCATGTAGGTGTCCCTTCTCCGGATTTGTTCTCCAACACGATCCACCAATATCTCAAAGAATTCCATCCGCATGCGCACGTAGTTGAAGAACTTGTCCGGATTCTCCCTCAATTCCAGGTACAGTGTGGAAAAAACGCCACGGGTGAACCTCGGCGCATTAATGGGATGAATCCACTGGCGCCGTCTCCTCATACGCAGGATTCGCAGTCTTCTTTTCTCCCTCTCGATAGCAATAATTCCCAACCGATTCAAGTGAAGATCCAATTCCACACAGAAGCTGTCAATACTCGCAATAACTCCTTCCAGACTCGCACTAACTCCTTCCATCGCTGCCACTAGCTCTAAAACCTTTCAAAGAAATTGTATCACAACACCCTAGATATATTTCTCCCTAGTTTCCAGCATCCAATCACATTTGAGAGCATTTTCCAAGAGTCAATCATATTTGGGAGCATCCCATTTTGGAGGTGTGGAAAAACGGATCCGCAAGAAAACGGATCCAACGGATGACAAAACGGATGCAAACTGATGGAACGGATCCGTTTTGTTGAGGATCCGCAGTAAAATCGGTATGGCGGATCCTCAACAAAACGGATCCGTTCCATCAGTTTGCATCCGTTTTGTTTCCATTTTTTGCTGATCCGCCATTTTCAAATTTTGGCGGATTTTGACTGATGGCAAAAAACTGAAGTGTGAAAGAGGCCTTACCTGAATGGTGGGGCACCACACCTCAGGAGGAGTTGCAGTACCTCTGTGGTGACTGAACCCTCAGGGGCGCCACAAGTACACTGGTTCTACCAGGGCCTGGTAATCTTGACCCCTGAGGCCTATTGCTGCCCGACACCAAATTAACATTTCACTCCTTGGGAGTACTGCAATGGGAGATGGATCACTCACTCTGATACTGCCGACTTCTCCATCTAACAGTTCTACCTGTTGTCTCTGCATCAGTGCTCTGATCTCCTTTTGCAGGACTCGCTGCTGACTGGAACTGGCGGTCTCGGCTACCTGTTGCAACAAAACAATAATTTCTCCAAGACAATTTTCTATTGCATTGGTGCCTAACGTAATCATAGGATGGCGTTCTTGTTTGTTGATATCAACTATAATCAAACCTTGCAACTGCAGTTCTACTCAGCCAATCTTAATGGTCACTTTTTTATACCCCACCTGAGGCAAGGGCTGACCATTACTAGCAAAGATGGCAAGGAGTTCATCTGGGCTGTGAGTAATGTCTGAATCAGCCCAGTACCGCTTAAAGAGGACATATGGCATCGTTGTCACTTAGGAGCCGGTGTCCAGTCAGTCGTTCATCGGGAAGCCATCAATCACGACGGGCAGGACCTCGCCAGTTTTGTGGACCTGGACGTCTTACTCCTGGGGGTTGGCTCTCTGCCCCAGGGGGTTGCTCGTTTAAATTACAGAATATTGCGATGTGCCCCGCCTTTTTGCAGCGGCGACAGATGAGCTGTCCGTCCTCTGGTCAGTGGAATCCTCCTCTGCCGTCGCCATGGGACTTCATCCGGTCTGGATGCCAGCTGAATCTTCTTCTTTGGTGCCTCTTGCAGTTTTAGTTAGTGCAGCCACACTTTTGGTCAGCTCCTGGACCGGGAAACGTAGGTCTGCAAAAGAGTCATTGATTTTACAGAAGCCGACAAATGAATTATCAGCTATTCTGCTTTCTCTCTCTATGAAATATAAATATATATATACTGTATTTGGGTGTCAATGACATTATATATATATATATATATATATATATACACAGTATATATATATGCACACCTATTCTATGTGTATATATCTATTATATCTATTCTATTCTAACTTGTTCTATTCTATACTGTTGGCGGCATCTGCCGGCTTATAACCTATCTATATGTTTTGAAGATTATTTGGTTTTAAAACAATTTGTACAGTTGTATTTTACAATGCTATTTTAACATGAGCTTTTACATACAGATAACTGCTGTATGTAAAACCTCATGTTAAAATCGCTTTGCATACGCATGTCATACGGATGCTGCGTGGCAAAACTGCATGGAAATCGCGTTACACTCACATGACCCTCGACTGTTTTTTCGGTCCGGAAATCGGACCATTTTTTTTTTCTCACATATGGGTATGAGCCCAAAGGCTATCTTCGGTGTCATACACTTGTACTCTGCCTTTCTATTCATGTGCAATAAAAACAATTTATTTAAAGGGGATCTGTCAGTAGGATCAGCCCTCCTAAGACATCTATATCGGCATGCAGGTCATAGGAAGCTGAATAAAAGGACACCGTGATACCAGAAATCTGATGTCTTATTCCAGAGAAATCCACATTTTTGTTACTGTGTAAATGAGTTGTTAAAATCTATGGGCCGGACATAGATCTCCATGAAAACCTGCATCCGGAGCTTATGTGGTACTAGCAGGTACGCAGGATGCAGTGACGAGTCTCGAGTCGGCTTGGTGTTTTTTTGATAAAGTTTATAGTCTTAAAGGGGACTTTCCTCAGTCTCAGCCTGTTCAACCAAAAGGGATAACAAGGGTTGCCCTTGCAGGGGCTCAATACAGTTCACACAAACAAAGGAGAACACGACTACGTCCGGCGAGAGCCGGTCACTATAGGGCCGCGGTATGGCCTACTTCGGGTCCTTAACTATATAGTCAACTTAGCCGTCCTGTCGTCCCTCGGCGGGCCCAGCTGCTGAAGAGTTGGCGTAGTCTTCGAGTGTTCCGCCGCTCCTGTGGCGCTGGGGTGCATCCGGCCTCGGAGGAGTCCTTGGACGAATAGGCCGCAGCCCCTGGACGGGGGCTAGCGGCAGCGATGCGGGGTGGCGGGTGACAGGCCACCTGTGCAGCTAGCCGCTGTGACGGGGACTCCGCGGTGAGCAGAGGCTAGGCCCTTGCTGCGAGCCGGAGCGAGACAGTGGTGACCGCCGACGGCACTGGACTTGCCGCGGCCACTGGTGAGAGCAGGGCGGCTGCGGGTGACGGGGAGCAGGCCGCAGCCGCGGGCCGGAGCAGGACGGCAACGACCACGGGTAGGCCGCAGCCGCAGGCTGTGGTGAGGCGGCATTGGCTGCGGGTGACCGCGGGTAGGCCGCAGCCGCGGGCTGTGGTGAGGCGGCGGCCGCCGCGGGCTGAGCTGGGACAGCAGTGGCTGCGGGCTGGAGCGGGGCAGCAAGTCTCGGACGGTCATCTTGGCGCCGTCCCTCTGAAGTCCTCTATGAGCGTCTTTCCTGGCACTGGTAAGTCGCTTTAGCTCTCAGTCGCTCCCACGGTCTCCTGTTGCCTCTGTCCCAGTTTGCTGACTCATCGTCACTGGCGCTCCCCGCCCCTTTTATACTGGCCCCTCCCCCAACCCAGCTGTCCCTCTCAACGGTCCGTCCCCGAACTCTGTCCCCCGGGAATAGTTTCCCCCGGAACCTAGATGACGGCTCCCTTGGTTCCGGCCGGCCCGGACACTCGACGGGGGCCGTTCCTCCCACACTTATTTTAAGTAAAAGGGGGCATCGCCATTGTGCATTATGTAGATCAGTAGAGCAGACTGTCAGTGATTACATATCTCACACTCATAATTCCTCCTTTCATTTTAAAAAGGCCATAGCGGCAGATTTTCATGGAGATCTGTGTCCAGCCCTTAGATCCTGATAGCTCAGTTATATATTAACAAAAATGTGAATTTCTCTGCAATAAGACATCGGATTACAGTTATCAAGGTGTCATTTTATTTATTTTTGTATGACCTCCATACCCATTTAGGCTGCTTAAGAGCGCTTATCCTACAGACAAATTCCGTTTAACCGTTTGTCCCATGACAGGGAAGAAGAAATAAAGAACAGAGATACAAGTCCCTCATTTTGGCAATTAGTAGTGGCCCCAATTATCTAACATTTATCACCTACAAGTTGATATGTGATCACTTGTTTAGGCTGGAATACTGAATTTTTATAAATAAGATCAGTCTGCATAAGTTACAAGAAAGAGAGATTAGCTTTTCAGTCAGTGAACTGGGGAAAAACTATGATCCCACATGAAACATAAAAAATGGAATTTGGTATATTCATAAAAATTAGTATTTTGTGATTTCATCAATGGGCCTCTTATACCTGGGTTCACATTTTGCTTACTTAGTGCACATTTTAGGTGTAGATTTCTGAAATCCCATAGAGTTTGAAACAAATGTGTGCACATTTTCTGCAGTTATCCATGCATTTTTATGTGTTTTTTGTTGCTGAAATCCCATCACGTGGGTTCAATTCCAAAGGTTCACGTCAGGTTCAAAATTGGAAAACAAGCAGATGGCTGAAATTCAAGCCGAAGTCAGAAAAAAGGAAAAATCAGGACGATAACACAAGAGTAAAGACTTGAGTTGCAAGCCAGGTAAGCAGAACTCAATGACTGGCAGTGGAAGTCAGAGACCCAGGAGTTTGAATAGCAGGGAACCCTGCTAAGGGCTCTCAGAATAGAATAATCAAAACCTAAAACTAACCCAATGGCTCCCTGATTTAGCACCACCAAAACTCGTAGGAATAAAACAGGACTGACACACTCACACACCACCCACAACAAATATGCTTTGACTAGCGGTCAATGCAGAATCAAAGGGCACAGGAACTGGCACAGGTGTTACAAAGCCACTCTCATTCATCCTGCCCAATAACACCTGAGGATCTTGTCACACCAACATTGTTATTACTATCAGATTGCTCCAAACTACCTTCAGTAGCACATACCGTAAATTTATCGTCACATATCTACATTAGAGGGGTACAGTCTCAGTTCACTATGTGGTCACAGTCACTGTCTGTGTTCTTGCTTGCAAAAGTCACTGCTTCTCAAAAAACTTTTCACACCAACTTGCATTAACAGCAAAACATGCATACAAATATACCATAAGATTAACTACAGTATTTCACAAGCCAACTGATCTTGTCCCAGGTAAGCTTCATCTTGTAATGTGCAGAGGCTTCATATCCACTGTACATGAGTGGAGGGTTTCCTCCCTAACCCAACCTTCACTTATGCCTTCATCTTTTGTCACGCTCCTCAGCCGATCCACTAGGTTTCCCTCAGGACTAAAGATCCTACACATCTCAGAGTCTTGCCAACGCAGTTCTTCTCATGGCAGAAATTATTACTCAGTTTGCACAGCCCTCATTGTTGCACACTGCAATACACAGGACATTTCCTCCAGCCAGCTTATTGATTGACTATAATACCTGGGTCTTCCTAAGCTGTGCCATTGTGGAATTTCTCAAACTCTGGGTCACTGCTAGATCTTCACTTGACCTATCATGCAGCTGTAACTTCTAAGGCACATCATCAATACACACTGCTTTTTTTCCCTCTAATGGGTCTACGGAAGTGAATCTCAGATCCAATCTCTACCACACACTAGACCTTACAAACACCTCATTTGGTTCAGCTGACCTTAAATAACCTCCTTCTTACACTCTCCCACTAGTGTTATGTCGCTCTACATCAACCCCTGCCCCTGGGAGCCATTTGAGTGTGGTTAAGATGGAGTCTGTTGTTTGACACATGGCGTGGGTGTGGAAGGAGAACGCCTCCTGTGTGTTATCTCCGGACTGAATTGGTATACTGGATGCTCTGCAGCCTGTGTGACCAGGACTGGCTCTCAAGAAACTTTGTCAAAAGATTTGTTACTTTGTTTTGTCTGCACTGAAGGCTGTCTATTTTTTCCTGTGCTTATGGCTTGTTTATGAAGCAGCAATAAACCAACATTTAAATGGCAACGCTTCCTGTTTTGCCTCCCGACACAACAAAATGTAGCATTCCTACAATTGGTGCTAGAAGTGCGGGCAGCGTTCCCAAGAACACGTGTGACTGCTACAGAGGTACTGAATGTCCTGGGTGAAGGCGGCCAGCAAGAGACATTAGACAAAACTGAGGACCTGATTAAACATCTGGTGCAAGCTCGCAGCAGCAACAGTTGGCACATCAGGAGAAAAGTAAGCTGCTTATGCATCAGATCTAACAGCAGCAACACCAGCAGCAGATGCAGCAGCTACAAGGCCAGCACCACAAAGAGCAGCAGCAGATCGATTTGCTCACAGAGGCAGTTCGTGGCACAGTGACAGCTCAGACTTCATGGTCAATAGACAGTTTTTCCACCCTGAAGGTGGTAAGGAGAGGCCTGCAGAAAATGACCCTTGGGTGATGACATAGAGACCTTTTTGACCATTTTTGAAAGGGTCTTCAAGAGGGATAAACTTCTGTCAGAGTAAAGAGCAGAGCTGCTGATGCCATCCTTGATGGGGGAGCCCCAGAAGGCCTACTTGGCCTTGTAAGACGCTAAGGAATATGGCAAGCTAAAAACTGAAATTTTGGTGCACTTGGGGGTGATGATGACAGGCAGGGCACAGCAGGTCCACTGCTGGGCTTATCACTGTGATAAACCCCACTGCTCCCAAATGTTTGGTCTACTGCACCTGGTCCAAAAATGGTCGCAGCCACAGTCCTCTACCCCTGCACAGATGGTAGAGTGAGTGGTGATGAACCAGTTTGTGCATTCCCTTTCGAGGCCAATACAGACTTGGGTGACCCAGGGCGATTCCTGAAATGGAATGAACTGGTTGGACTGGACGAAAGTAGTGATGGGTGCATTCGTGGATGTTTGTGTCCGGCGGATTCAGCTGAACATCTAAAAAAGGTTCAGTTCAGGTACCAGAATGGGGTTCAGATGAATGGTTGGTCCAAACATCCATTGTTTGCCACTCTGTCATCTGCATGACAGCGCAGCAAACATGGGCTCTAATTTGCACTAAGATCATTACCGCTGGTCAGAGAGCTGCGGCTCCCATGCTGTCAGATTTCAGTGTAAGCCAGCAGCTGTTACCAGGGGTAAAAAGGTTACACGTCGGCTGATGAGAAAGTACTGCACACATCAGCCTACGCCTGCTGTCGCTGATAACAGCAAGAGCAGGCGCTGCTGATGGGAGTATTCAACAGCTGGTACCTGTTCCATAAGTTATGTTCTCACTCAGCGAGTGGTGCCGTAAGTGAGATTACAAGGTTCATCAGCTTTGAACTTTGGTGACCTTTCTCACGGCAGCTCAGCGTTTACACACTGCAGAAGCGATTATGCTCCTGTCAGTGTGAGCTGGATGGATGATATAGTGGTCACTATACATTTACTCTTATAGATGCCTCTCCATTACTGACCTGTGGTCTTGATGTCATCGGCCATGAAATAGCTGACATCAATCCCACAAATATTACCGCACTTGCCACCGCACCAGAGAAAGTGGGAAGAGCCGGGCAAAGCAACAGAATTGGGGCATCTAATAGATGCACCATTTCTGGGACACCTGTGGGCTGCTATTTTTAGGCTGGAGGGTTAATATTCCTTGCCCCTTACCAATCTGAGAATACCAAACGCCAGCTGTTTGCTTTAGCTTGGTTGTCAAAAATGGGGGGGAACCCTATGCCATTTTTTTTAAATTATTTATTTAAATAATAAAAAAGGCATGGGATCCCTCTATTCTTGATAACCAGCCATGATAAAGCTGACAAAAAATAGAAAAGAGAAATAGAAGAAACTCCACATCTTTTTTTATTTATTTATAGCACAGGCACCAGCTGATGAATACTCACATCAGTGGTGCCTGCTCTCACTGTTATCAGCAACAGCAGGCTAAGGCCTGTTTCACACATGCGTTTGTCTCCATCAGTCAAAATCCGCCGTTTTGCAAAAAAACGGATCCGCCATTTTTCTTGGTGGATCCGTTTTTTTCCCATTGACTTGCATTATTGGTGGATCTTGACGGATGGTCATCTGTAGGATCCTTTTTTTTACGGATCCAACAAAATTTGGCGTCCGCTGACATGACAGGAAGGACAATGAAACGTTTTTTAGGCTGGCCAGATCCGCATTTGTCACTGCGCATGCCCGGAAGCATTGCCTTTGCCGGATATTTAACTCTTAGGGCAGAGACACACTAGCAAATTTTTCGTCCGAGAATCGGATCGTAAAACTTGCCCTGGCCGGCACCTCTCCTGACCTGAGCATGACAGCGTGATGGATTACTATGCAGCTGTCAAGTTCAGGTCAGGAGAGGTGCCGGCCAGGGCAAGTTTTACGATCCGATTCTCAGACGAAAAATTTGCCAGTGTGTCTCTGCCCTAAATCCCATTATGGCTGCTGTTAAAAATTCTCTCTCTCTCCCCCAGACAGCAGTTCCTTTAAATTTCATCATTCGCCGGATCCGTTAGAACAACAGTCCGGTGGCACCCGTTGATGTCAGTACTAACACGGATCCGTTTTCCGCCATTTTCGCTGATTACAACTGACATAAAAAACGTATGTGTGAAACAGGCCTAAGCTGATGGGAGTCGTACTGTCTCATCAGATGACATTTCTGACCTCAGGTAACCTTTTACCTCCAGTCACAGCTGCTGGCTCACGCTGTCATCTGACAGCGCGGGAATCGGAGCTCTTTGACTGGCAGTAATGATTTTAATTACCGTACTTCCAATCACATTTGGTTCCGACCTTCCTATAAATATAGGATTTACCAAGTTATTAGCCAGAGGTAAGTGTTCACACTAGGCAGGTAGGTCAGAGACCCATTTGATCCATGAGATTACCTTGACGTTGGTGAATGGGCTCACATTTTTTGGCCAAATTTTGTGATAAGCATTGCATGTGTTTTTCCTAAATTTCAAAGGCCATTATGCTATTCACACTTGATGTATTTCACATTGACATGCCTTAATGCAATTGAGTGCAACCATTTCCTCATTTTGATATGTAAGCTGTTTTTTGGTATGCACTTGTCCAGACTAGTTCTTGATGTGCCATCAGTTTTCTGTTATTTGTACGCTAGCTTTCTGACTGAGCACCGCCCTTCACCATGCTGTGGTTTTAATTACATCACCTTCGTATAAATATAGACTTTACCAAGTTATTAGCCTGAGGTAAGTGTTCACACTAGGCAGTTAGGTCAGGGACCCACTCGATCCATGAGATTACCTTGACGTTGGTGAATGGGCTCACATTATTTGGCCAAATTTTGAGGTAAGCATCTCATGTGTTTTTCCTAAATTTCATAAGCCATTACGCTATTCACACTTCATGTATTTCACATTGACATGCCTTAGGCTGGTTTCACATTAGCGCTTTTTAAGCGCACGCACGGCCGGGGGTAGCTCCGCCCCCGAGCCGGCTCTCTGCCCGGCGTGCCTGCCCCTTGCTTGTAGCGCCACCTCCTAGCGCACAGCGGCGCCTGCGATCGGCGCACCCTATCTTTAGCATAGGGTGTGCAGATCGTGCGCAGGCCGTGCGTTAGTTGCGCTTTGACCTGCGCTGCGCACTTTTGACGGTGCGCCGTGCGCGCCAAAATCAAACTTTTCGGATTTCGGCGTGCTCGGCGCACCGTCAAAAGTGCGCAGCGCAGGTCAAAGCGCAACTAGCGCACGGCCTGCGCACGATCTGCGCACCCTATGCTAAAGATAGGGTGCGCCGATCGCAGGCGCCGCTGTGCGCTAGGAGGCGGCGCTACAAGCAAGGGGCGGGCACGCCGGGCAGAGAGCCGGCTCGGGGGCGGAGCTACCCCAGGCCGTGCATGCGCTTAAAAAGCGCTAATGTGAAACCAGCCTAAATGCAATTGAGTGCAACCATTTCCTCATTTTGATATGTAAGCTGTTTTTTGGTATGCACTTGTTCAGACTAGTTCTTGATGTGCTGTCAGTTTTCTGTTATTAGTAATTTTAGTGTCAATCAGAGCAGCCGGAGTTTCTCGTGCTGTCATGCAGATGACAGCGTGGGAAACACATGTTGTTCAGGGTGCCAAACCCGAACAGTGACACAGATTTCCAGGAGAAGTTTGTGGTCAACAAACACTAGGTGTTCGGTATGGACCTCGAATTTTACTTTTCGTGTTTATGTGGGGAAGGTGACTTGACGGACGGACTTGACTGGAGGGAGGAGGGATGGTTTGTGCACTGGAGACGGATGGTAGTAATGACAGAAGGGAGACAGCTGGGGGTAGATGGAAAAGGGAGTGCAATACCTAGAATTGACCACAAGATGGCAGGGGGGAGCGTAGTTCAGGACTTGACATCAGCTTAGGGCTTAGGAAACCGCTTAGTCATGGGGGGCGGGGAGATAGGAACCCAGGAGGGAAATTCCCAAGAAAGGGGATAAATAGGACTGGACGGGGTTCCAGGCTAGGCTAGTCCCTTGAGGAGCTCAGGTGGAAGAGACTCAGTACAGAAGACTGACGACGGTGGAGAGCTCTACCAGGGGACTGACAGGAGGAGACAGTCAGGGGGGTGGCCCTGACACAACGAACCGCAGGACAGACGAGGCCCCGGGGGTACCGATCGGACGACGACCTCGGGCAGGTGAAGCGTTGGTGGTAGATTGGTCTAGGACAGCCCCAGCGAAAGATCCGCGATGAACGTCACTTCGACTGAAGGAAAGGTGAAGGTACCTGGGCCTGAATACGGAGAGCTGTAAAGGAGCTGCGGTGTATGGCTACGGTCGTCAGGAGGATGGCCAATAAACTCGGACCTGTTACAACTGAAATCTGCCTCCGTCTCATCTTTGTATCGTCTGGTCGCGGTAAGCAGTGGACCACCCCCCAATCAGGGCCCCTACCACATTTGCCCAGCTCTAGTTGAGAGGTCTCAGGCGGTTGAGGGTTCCTTGGGAAAGAAGCCCACTCCATACTGGGGGTTCCAACAGGGGGTGGAGGCCCAAAAGGGGGTAGGGAGTCCAAGGTCCAAACGGGTGGGAGAGGTAATGCTGAAGGTCCCTGCTGGCAATATCATATGCTGGAAATGTCACGGCACAGGCCTGACCTCCGAGGAAATGGACTATAGCCTGGGACACCGCTGTTTATACTGGCCTGCAGTGTGAACTTTCCATACAATGAGGAGCCACAAGCTTGTCCCATATAGTTAAATAGTTGGCAAGTAGCTGGACTGCTAGACTCCGGGAGTTTAGTGACCCTGTGAGGGCCAGATTTCTTCTCCTCTCCATAGTATAATGCATCTTCATAGGCCTCGATAGTATAAAGCACCCCCAAAGACAGACTCTATATAGTGTAATGTACTCCCCATACAGGTGACAATAAGGTAGCTCTGGGTGGACCCCTCAGAGCAACCGCCCCCTCTACTCCCCCTGTAATACGCTACTGGTCTGTAGAAATTGTTTATATTGTTTGTATTGAACTTTGCATTGCCATATCTGGGGCGCAGTTTGTGTGAAACGCTCCAGCTATCTCTCTTTTATCTATTATTTCTGTTACCATTTCAATAACTGTTAGTCTTATTTTCTGGCGTATAATCCTCTACCTTTCAAAAAAGCCGGTGATTTGCGTCTGCCTCCTCATCTACTGTATCATACTTGAGTCCTGCCCTGTTGTATCTTTCAGGCACCGCTACACTATCTGCTTCCCAGTCTCTTGTCCACCTGCAGCCTTCAGTACCGCTATAATCTGTTTCCCAGGCTCCTGTCTGCCTGCAGCCTCCAGTATCTCTGCTATTTGCTTCCCAGGCTCCTGACTGCCTGCAGCCACCAGGTCCTGTGCTATCCGCTTCCTTGCAGCCTCCAGTACCTTTTCTACCTGCTCCCTGGTCTCCAGTACCTCTGCTACCTGATTGTCAGTCTCCTATCTGCATGTGGCCTGCAGTACCTATGTTTATGTCTGTCTGTGGCCTCCAGTACTTATGCTACCTGTTTCCTAGTCTCCTGTCTGCCAGCAGCCTCCAGTAGCTCTGCTATCTGCTTCCTAGTCTCCTGTCTGCCTATAGTCTCCAGTGTTTCTACTACCCATTTCCTGCATGCCTCACCTGCAAACTGAAGAACACCCGTGGCCCGTGTTCTTGTAGGGAAGGTGACCTGACGGACAGACTGACTGGTTAGATTTCAGATTGGAAAACAGCTAGGAAAGTGTAGGTGATGTGCAGTACCTTGGGTTGACCATTAGAGGGCAGGGAGGAGTGTGAGCATAGGACTTGACATCAGCTTAGGGCTAAGAAACCGTTGGACATGGGGGGCGGGGTTACAGGGAACCGGGAAAGCTATAAATTTGACAGGAGGGTTCCAGAAAGTTCCAGTCCCCAGGGGGAGCTCAAGTGACAAGAAGACTGTGACAGTTGGTGCGCTGTGAGGAAAACCTAACCAGGGGACTGAGGAGAGAAGTCAGGGGGGTGGTCCTGACACGAAGTACTGCAGTACAGACGAGGTCCCAAGGGAAAGCATACCGAATTTGACGACGACAGCTGACCGGTAAAATTACTGTTGGTGTACATGTAGGGTCGGACAGGTTCGCAGGATGCAGTGACGAGACACTAGACGAATGGTGGTTTTCGAAATCACTTTTATATAACTCTAGCCGATGGGCTAGGCTGAACAAAACAAGAATAAAGTACAACAACAACAACAGTCCACGCAGGGACTCAACAATCTTAACCAAATATAGTTTCACTTAGCCCTCCAGGGACTGCTGGGTTCGGTAGCGTGGCCGCGTTGAGGTCGCTGAGGCGGCTGTCCTGAGGAAAGTGATGTCGGTGGGGGCAACAGGCCCTGAAGAAAATAATACCGTTGGGGCGCAACAAGCCCTGAAGAAAACGAGGACGTTGGGGCGCAACAGGCCCTAAAGGAAACGGGGACGTTGGGGCGCAACAGGCCCTGAAGGAAACGCTGCTGCTGGGGCGCAACAGGCCCTGAAGAGAACGCTGCCGCTGGGGCGCAACAGGCCCTGAAGAAAACAATGCCGCTGGGGCGCAACAGGCCCTGAAGAAAGCAATGCCATTGGGGCGCAACAGGCCCTGAAGAAAGCGCTGCTGCTGGGGCGCAACAGGCCCTGAAGAAAACTCTGCCGCTGGGGCGCAACAGGCCCTGAAGAAAGCAATGCCGTTGGGGCTCAACAGGCCCTGAAGAAAGCAATGCCGTTGGGGCGCAACAGGCCCTGAAGAAAGTGATGGAGGTGGCGCGCGGTGATGACGCAGTTCCCCAGAAGGCCTGTAGCTGTCCTTTACCAAGGAGTCTCTTCCTAAGCCAGGGTAGCGAGCCTTTTATCCCACCTGTGACAAGGTGGCGTATCTTGAGGCCGATGATGGCCGGGTCGGCGTGATGGGGGAAGGCTGGGGGGAAGGGCCCAGGTCTCTGTGGCCTGGTTACCGGTACTCACAGCCACAACCTGAGGTATAGTTCCTCTGTCTCCAAGGCGGGGGTTAGCGGGGATTATTCTCTCAGGACGGGAGCGGGGAGCAGTCTCTGGGCACAGTCTCTCACGTCTCTCTTGTCGATAAATCGGCCGCTTTCTCCTCGCAGGCTCCTCTCGGTACCCCTGCAAGTCACCCTGCGTCCTGCCTTCACTCCCTCTCTTCCCCAACTGCCACTTCAGCGCGTCCCCTGCTCCTTTTACCCTAGCCCCTCCCCCTGTTGCCCTGACAACCTCAGTCGCATGTCTCCCTTCGTAATTCCCCTGTTGTGCTTCCTTCAATAACTCTGATGGCGGTCCCCTTGGTTCCGGCCCAAACACTATATGGGGGTCCTCCTCCCCACATTCCTCCACCCTGTAAGCTCGCCAGTCCTCGGGCGAGGGAGTTAGTCTATTAAGATTGGCCTGTAAAGGTGTTAATATTCGTTGCCATACGAACTGATCTTGTTCATACCGTTTGGGGGGTTTGCCGGCTGTTGACCGCTCGGAGCGTCTAAGTTCGACTGGGGTGGAATCTTCTGGGGTGGTGGACGTCGGTGGGCTGCATGGTGCTGGTAGGTTAATTGGGTCAACTGGCTCATTATTGGGTAGAGGGCCCTTGGGAACTGGAGGGAAATCCTCGTCTTCCGAGTACCAGCATATGGACTCCGGTTCGGATGTCTTCGGGACAGGTTCCAGCTGCTTCGGGTCGGTGGAAATACATGGGCGTAATATATTACGATGCACAATGCGGGTGGGCAGTGTTTCATCCTGCTCGGGCCGTATTTCGTACACAGGTCCTTCTGGATGGATACGGCGTAGTACCCGATAAGGACTCTCTTCCCAACGTGACTCCAGTTTATTCTGGGGGGCGTTGATCTAGTACAAGCACACGGTCACCACTTTGGAGATGGGGAGGGGAGGTTGTATTCTTCCCTGGGTGTTCCCAGTCTTGAAGTTTGGTATGTACAATTTGGTGAAGAGTTTGCAGCCTGTGGCGATGATTTCGGACCCAAGACGACACTCTGGTCCAGGGCCGAGGCTCTTCGGGGTCCAACTCTACCTCCGTGATCCCTTTACCCTCTCGTCCGAACAGCAGGAAATAAGGAGTATAGCCCGTAACTCGATGTACCCGATTATTATAAACCCATACTAATTCAGAAACATATTCAGGCCAACGAGCTTTCTTGTCACTCTCCAGAGTGCGTAGCATTTGAATCAATGTCCGATTAAATCGCTCACAAGTCCCATTCCCTTGCGGGTGATATGGTGTGGTCCGGGATTTATCAATCCCATAAAGATGATGTAGTTCCTCCATAACTTTCCCCAAAAAACATGCTCCCTGGTCGGAATGTATACGTTGAGGACAGCCGTACACTTGTATAAAGTTTCTGCAAATTGCGGAGGCGGCTGACTCCGCGGTCTGGTCTCGAGTAGGGGTGACCACAGCGAACTTGGTGAAATGATCCACCATGACGAGGCAGTGTTCGTATCCCTGGAGTGCGGGACCAATGTGCAGATAATCCACCGTCAGGAGCTCAAAGGGTGCTGAAGTCACAATTGTCTGTGTTGCGGCCCTCTGAGCAGGCGGTTTGGCCAATTCACATAAGCGGCAGGTACGGCAAACTTCTTCCACAACAGCCGACAAGCGTGGGTGATAAACTTTCTGTTGTAACCATTGCAAAGTCTTTTTGACTCCAAAGTGGGCCCCTTTTTCGTGAGCCTCTTGAGCCAGCTCGTGTAGTTGAGCTCCGGGTGTAACCACCTGCCAAACAGTCGTTGAGGTTGTTTGCGAAGTGATTTTACGGTACAGTAGTCCCTTTCGGATAATCAGTCTCTCCCATTGTCGCAGCATCAGCGACAGGTCTTGGGTCAAAGTTTGTCGTTGAGTATCAGTGGGTAATTGACCAGCGGCGACCCATGTCCGGAGAAGTCCAACTTCTTCATCTTCATGTTGCTGTTGTATCCACTTATCCCGAGATTGTTCCAGGATGCCCCTGTGGGCCTCTGGGGAAGATACTTTTGCATCAACATTGGTGAGCACGGCAGCGTTAAGAGCGAACGGTATTTCCTCTCCTTCTAATTCTTCATCTCGATTCTGTCCGGGAGTTGTATGTCGAATCCTGGAGAGAGCATCTGCATGAACATTCTCGGCCCCTCTTTTGTAAATAATCTTGTAATTGTACTTCGCCATTCGGGCCACCCATCGCTGCTCCAAAGCCCCCAACTTGGCGTTTTCCAAGTGAGCCAGTGGGTTGTTGTCAGTTCGCACTACCACCTCGGAGCCTTCTAGGTACTCTGCGAATTTCTCCGCATAGCCCACACCACTGCGAGGAGCTCGAGCTTAAAAGAGCTGTAATTGTCAGGGTTACGCTCTGAGTCATGGAGTGAACGGCTTCCATAATCGATCACCCTCTCCCGGCCATCCTGAACCTGTGACAACACAGCCCCTAGCCCGTGAAGACTCCCGTCAGTGTGCAGGATGAACGGCTGAGAGAAATCCGCATAAGCCAACACTGGGGCATCTGAGAGTGCAGCCTTGAGATCTCGGAAGGCCTCTTCCTGAGGGTGTTGCCACTGGATTTTTCGCCCTTTGGCCCAAGCGGGAGCTCCCTTCAGCAGGTCATGCAGGGCCCGAGCTCGACATGCAAAATTCTTTATGAAACGACGGTAATATCCGGCTAACCCCAGAAAAGCCTGCACGTCTTTCACCGTCTCGGGGGTAGGCCATTCCTGGATAGCAGCAACCTTCTCCCGGGACGGCCTCACACCTTCTGCCGAAACGACATGACCCAGATACTCAATCTGAGAGCGAAATAGGTGGCATTTCTGAGGCTTCACCTTCAACCCGTACTTTTGCAGCCGGCTGAGTACCTATCCCAACCGCTTCAGGTGGTCCTCGAAGGAGGCGGCATAGACAATGATGTCGTCCAGGTAGATCAACGTGGCCTCAAAATTGAGATCTCCTAAACATCGCTCCATCAATCGCTGAAAGGTCCCGGGGGCGTTGGCCAGCCCGAATGGCATACGATTAAACTCAAACAGTTCCATGGGCATTATGAGCGCCGTCTTCGCTCTGTCCTCTTCTGACATGGGCACCTGCCAGTACCCACTGGCCAAGTCCAGGGTCGAAAAATATGTTGCTTTGCCCAATGCAGACAGAGATTCTTCTATGCGGGGCAGTGGGTATGAGTCTTTAATAGTGCAAGCATTCAATTTACGATAATCCACACAGAATCGTAGTGTACCATCTTTCTTCCGGACCAACACGATGGGGGCCGCCCATCAGCATCTGAGCCAGCAAAGTTTTCACCTCTTGATAGAGTTGTGGCGGGATCTGTCGATATCGTTCTCGGATAGGGGCCGCTCCTGCTGTGGGGATCTCATGAGTGATGGCGGTGGTACACCCAAAGTCGTCCTCATGGCTAGCAAATACTTCGTGGTACTGTCCCAGCAATGCTTTTACTTGTGAAAGTTGGGCCGCAGTTAGTCCAGAAAGCTCGGCCCGCATCTGCTCCAAAATATTTCGGCCCTTCTCTTGTGTCGAGACTTCGTGGGCCTGTAAGGTTCGTATTGTTACCTCCCAAGGATCCTCGGGGTGTACTCGTAATTGAACCGCAGGAGCGGGCAGCACTTCTTTTAAAGGCTTTACTAGTTTGGCCAGTACAGTCCGTGCTTTCAGAATGGTATCTCGGTCTTCAAGGTTAACGCAGCGGACCAGGACGGTTCCTTTTTGCAAAGTAGCGAGGGAACGAGCCACCAGTATGCCAGGAGGTAAGTGCTCTGAGTGACGTGGCTCCACCTGCACCTCTACGCCCTCCAAAGGTATCGGGGCCCGAATTGGCAGGGCCACCACTGTCTGTCCAGGAGGCAGCACAAGCAGGGGTGCCGCTGACGCGATGACCTTACCCAGAGCCTCACCCTCCTGGCAGTCCCGATGCACCCGCGCACCTCGCACCAGCTGCTGGAATACCTGTCCCTGAGCTGTGCGAGAACCCCACTGCGTCAGTGTCCTTTGTGTGGGATCATTAAGCAACAGGTTACCAAACTCTTTTAAAATATTCATGCCTAGGGTGACGGGGTGTCGTTGATCAGCTTCTCCTTGAGTCAGCACCACCCCTTTGCGGCCGAGGGGTTTACCGCACAACGTCATCTGCACCCACACTACCCCGGCAACCGGGACCGGCAGTTGGTTAGCGGCTACTAGTCTAATCATGGGCCCCCACTGAGGCCTTGCTGCCTCTGGAAAGTTTCGTTGAAAGTACGCTGCGGGCATAGTGGTTACTTGTGACCCCGTGTCCACCAGACACCGGACGGCCCGGCCCTCTACTTCTGACCAAACTACCGGACACTTTGCTATCAAATCTTCAGGACTTCCACCACCCCTAGTTGTGGCTTTCGGCTCCGAGCGGCGTCCCCCCAGCCCGGAGCCCTTTAGTTTAATGGCCGCCGGGGTGGGTATCTCCCACGCCGCGGACACTCTCGGGCGAAGTGGCCTGGTTCTCCACACTCATAACACCGGGCCGGTATAGATTGACCACCCCGTGGAGAACGTGACCCCCAGGGACCGGGATTAACACTGGGTCGTCCAGTCTCTGGTTCGGTTCTTCTCTTTACTTCAGCCACCTCGCTCTTAATATTTTTCAATTCTCGCTTCATCTCCTCTACCCACTGGGGTTCCTCAACTGTGTTCGAGGAGGCCTCCACACCTCGGACCTTCCCCACCGGGACCGCCATCCCCTGCTCTTGCTCCCGAACCCGTGCCTGACTTCCCACTTCTGAAAAGTCTATTTGGGAATTCATTCTGATCTGTTCCCGTAATGCCTGTTTTATCAGTGGATCTCGCAGTCCAGTCACCAGTAGGTCACGTAGGGTAATGTCAACAGGTCCTACCCCTACCCCGTCTTTTCTTTCAATAGCCGTATGCAATTCTTGGAGCACATTCATATACTGAGTAATCGTCTCCCCCTCTGCCTGCATCTGGCTAAACAGACGGGTCCTTAACTCTCCCACATCAGTGGGATCTCCGTGGGTCTGTTCCACTATCTGCAACACCTTTTCAAAAGTGTTGCGGTGCCCCGGAGGTTTCAACATCACTGACCTCCGCACCTCCCCGTCTAGGGCCATGAGTGCCACTTCAGCTTCCAGGTCAGGGGTCATTGGGTGCATCCGAAAGAGCCCCCGCATTCGCTCTGTCCAGCTCCATAGCATAGTATTGGAGCCGGAGAATCTAGGCAGGTTGTTCAGCGTGGCCCCCAATGAAATGCTAGTACGGGGGCCCTCATTATTTACAGAGTCTACAGCTTCCCCCTGACCTGCGCCACCACCGTCTATGCTCGGAGACTGCATCCTGCCGACTACGCCAAGTGTAGGGTCAGACAGGTTTGCAGGATGCAGTGATGAGACACTAGACGAATGGTGGCTTTTTCTAAATCACTTTTATATAACTCTAGCCGATGGGCTAGGCTGAACAAAACAAGAATAAAGTACAACAACAACAACAGTCCACGCAGGGACTCAACAATCTTAACCAAATATAGTTTCACTTAGCCTTCCAGGGACTGCTGGGTTCGGTAGCGTGGCCGCGTTGAGGTCGCTGAGGTGGCTGTCCTGAGGAAAGTGATGTCGGTGGGGGCAACAGGCCCTGAAGAAAATAATACAGTTGGGTCGCAACAAGCCCTGAAGAAAACGAGGACGTTGGGGCGCAACAGACCCTAAAGGAAACGGGGACGTTGGGGCGCAACAGGCCCTGAAGGAAACGCTGCCGCTGGGGCGCAACAGGCCCTGAAGAGAACGCTGCCGCTGGGGCGCAACAGGCCCTGAAGAAAACACTGCCGCTGGGGCGCAACAGGCCCTGAAGAAAGCAATGCCGTTGGGGCGCAACAGGCCCTGAAGAAAGCGCTGCTGCTGGGGCGCAACAGGCCCTGAAGAAAACTCTGCCGCTGGGGCACAACAGGCCCTGAAGAAAGCAATGCCGTTGGGGCTCAACAGGCCCTGAAGAAAGTGATGGAGGTGGCGCGCAGTGATGACGCAGTTCCCCAGAAGGCCTGTAGCCGTCCTTTACCAAGGAGTCTCTTCCTAAGCCAGGGTAGCGAGCCTTTTATCCCACCTGTGACAAGGTGGCGTATCTTGAGGCCGATGATGGCCGGATCGGCGTGATGGGGGAAGGCTGGGGGGAATGGCCCAGGTCTCTGTGGCCTGGTTACCGGTGCTCACGGCCACAACCTGAGGTATAGTTCCTCTCTCTCCAAGGCGGGGGTTAGCGGGAATTATTCTCTCAGGACGGGAGCGGGGAGCAGTCTCTGGGCACAGTCTCTCACGTCTCTCTTGTCCGTAAATCGACCGCTTTCTCCTCGCAGGCTCCTCTCGGTACCCCTGCAAGTCACCCTGCGTCCTGCCTTCACTCCCTCTCTTCCCCAACTGCCACTTCAGCGCGTCCCCTGCTCCTTTTACCCTAGCCCCTCCCCCTGTTGCCCTGACAACCTCAGTCGCATGTCTCCCTTCGTAATTCCCCTGTTGTGCTTCCTTCAATAACTCTGATGGCGGTCCCCTTGGTTCCAGCCCAAACACTATATGGGGGTCCTCCTCCCCACATTCAGGCCTAAGGCGGCCACAGTGACTAAACTGGCAGGAACGTCGGACGGACGGTAAATAAACTTGGACCTGTTGCACCCGAAAACTGCCTCCATCTTGTGTCTGCACGTTACTGCGCGGTATACAGAGGGACCACCCCCCAGCCCAGCCCACCGGCCCTACATTCCCACCCACATATGACTGTAGAAACCTTTACTAAGCATAGCCACTCACATATTCATGATACAGAGGCTGATAACGTCTATCTTGTGGGATAGATCACTGTTGGATCTCTTTCTATTCAATAGAAGGGTATCAGCATTGAAAGCACCTGATGAAAGAGAACAAATGCAAATGTATTTCCATACAGCTGCCCACAGACACAGTTAAAGATCACCGCAGCTCTGTGTAAAGTGGGCCAGCTCTGTTCTCTTCTATGCTGATTTTTTTTTGTTATTGGTGGGTGCAAAATACTCAGTCAACATTATTAGTGCAGCTTATTGTGGATGATTGCAGGTTATTATCCTGCATTATCTCACCCAAATGTCTCTAAAAGGGTCTCCAGTCTTCTCTGATTTTTTCCCATCCTTTTTTTTTTTAATTCTGAGACCCAGTACTTAATTACCTCACTTATTACAACATGCCAGCTTGTTGGGAGACAGACAGAGGGAGAGAATGCATGCACAGGACGATGGGCTGGCAAATCCTTCACAACTAGGGCGTGAGTAATATCCTATCTTGCTAATGCCTGCTAGAAAAGAAATATTCCCAGGCACACGCACATACAGTGCTAACAGGGGAAGAGGGTCTTGCCAGTAATCCTTCAGTGTGTCATGTAAGGGGAGGAATTGGCTATTTTACAGATAAAGGGGCTGTAGTGTTACAGAGACTGATTTTGGTGCTATATAAAGAATACCCTCAAACATTTTGGAAATAAAAGATAGGTATGTCCCCTCATGAAACAAAAGTCCACCAAGTTTCCAATAAGTGAGCATTCCTCAATGCGAAACACTCAGTAAAACATTTCCATGAGGTCATCTGTGGCGCCCCTGAGGGTTCAGTTGCCACAGAGGTACTGCACCTCCTCCTGAGGTGTGGTGCCCCACCATCCAGGTAGGTTGGAGGCTCCTGACCACATTCCAACACCTGCACCCATCATCACAAAGTAGTGTAGCAAAGCCACATTGCGGCTCCCTGCTTGGAACACGAAACGTGCTGGGAGGTGGGTGGAGTTAGATTATATTTCAAGGAGCGGGAAGAGTTTAAGTCAGTTAGTCAGTAGTTGATTGAGGAGCTGGAGAGAAGAAGATCTCTAGAGAGAGGGATAGATGGATGGAAGTGCTGCAGCAGATGCCAGTTATTTGGGTCTGCTGGCACGGGAAAGAGAGAACGAGAGAGCAACATAGAATGACAGCTTGACTCTCCATAGAAGGAAAGGATTAGCATGGAACGTGAGGAGTAAAAGAGAACAGAAGACGTGGGTTAGAAGAGAACTCTGCCTAGAAGTTCTAAGCGCAAGGCCGGTGCCCGGTACACGAGGTTGTATGGATACTAATAGTCCTACAGCAGACACCGGTGGAGTAGTGGGCTGTAAATGCACTACTCCCATCTAAGACTTGGGGGCACAACAGCAACTTGGATAGTGAGCCAGGACTTAGGAGTAAGGAGTCCCCAAAGCAGGCTACAGCTGTCTGCCGTACAAGTATTGTTCTTGGGAAAATCTGTCAGGAGGAACTCCAGTGTAACTCAGTACTAGGAGTACTTCACACCAAAGGTGCTATAAGAGGAGACATTCAGAAAGGCACATGTTGGCAAAGTGTTGGAAGGGAGCATTCCATCTGACCTGGAGGTTGACTGAGTCCCTGACCCGAAGGACACAGCATGGAGGAAGGCACCTGTGTGTACTACAGACTGTGAGTAAAGCTTTGGAACTACAAGCCCTAGTGTCCTCCATTTATTCCTGTGCCAACACACCCTGTACCGCTACATCTGGGTACCCCATTCTACACTGCCTGCGCCTCGCCTTTACCCCTACATCTACACTGCCCTGGGACTACAGCTCCACCTGTGGGGAGCTTCACCATCTTGGCTGCAACACACCACCAGCCCCAGAGGATCTGCATGCAGCATCGGCTTAACATCTCACTTGCCGAACACCACAGGTGGCGTCACGAACTATTCATTCAAACAATTACATTTCACCATTTCAATTCCCCCATTAATTGGGCGCCCAGGGCCACGGACCGGGTCACCACCGCTGTGACACATCCCGCTGATACCGGCCTGGTACCGAGTACCCCACAGCCCTGGGAAGGCGACCCAACTTGGCGCCACAAACAGGATTACGGAGCCCGGTACCCCCCCGGCTCCTGTGTGCGCCATAGACTGTGTTTGTGTAAAAGACTGTGTTGGCGCCATCGCCGCCTTTGCCACGCTGCTCGGCACGCGCGGGAAAGCAAAAGAGGCGGGCCTTCGTGGGCGGAGCCCCTCAGAGAGCGCGAAGCAGTGAGGTCCCATGCGGGAAGAGGGAGAAGCGCGCAAGACGTGGGAGGAGCTAAGGCCTAGAGCCCGGAGCATCAGGCCTGCGAAGCGGCCACCGGTAAGCTCACTCAACCCCCGGCCCTGGCTAACGTTAACTAGGGGGAAGAGAATGTCTGTGCCACGCAGCAAAGCAGCGGCGGATGCCGCCGCCAACCCCTCAGCGCCGCAGGGAGTAGCGCCCGCCGCAGCGGTCCCATAATGCCGCTGTCTATGCCCTACCTTCCGGGAGTGGCCTGGCTACCGCAGTACTCGGGTGAGTCACACACCCTGAGTGAATTTAAAGAGAGATTGTGCAGTTTGTTTAAAGTATACCCTCTGTCTGAAATCCAGAAAGTGAGCATCCTTATTGGACAGCTAACGGGTGCAGCACAGAGAGAGGTGAAAGCCTGGCAGGACACTGACAAAGAGACTGTTAAAAAGATTCTAGCCAAGCTGAGAAGCACCTTTGACACCCCCACTGCAGCTGAAATCAAGATGCGATTCTTTGGATGTAAGCAAAGAACGCAGGACAGTATAAGGGACTATGCTCTTAACCTGCAGGAGGCCCTGCGAGCAGTTAAGCAAGTTGATCCTGACAGTGTGAAGGAGGAAGACAAACTGTTAAAGGAGCAGAGGGCAGTACCCACAGAGGGCAGTTGCGCATCATAACCCTGCAAAACCCTGATCTCGACTTTGCTGATTTTAAGGACAGGGCTATTCGGGTCCTGCAGGAATCAACTGACAGCCGTCCAGCGCCCCCTAGGCGCCCAGCGATCACCTACCATCAAGAAGCAACATCTTTTCCTTCCATCCCTGTGGAGGCTGATGCACAGACTCTGGATAAAGATTCAACTGAGGAGCTGCGTCTTCAGGTCCAGGAGTTGACCAGGGGTATGTCTGCACTTACTAAAACCGTGCAGTCCCTGCAGGTGTCCTCCAAAGAGAAGATCCAGCTTGCTTCCAGTCCAGAGGATGTCACGTGGCTCCGGAAGAGGAGAGCCCCGCCACTCCGAGGAAGGAACAATGACCGCTATGACCAGGACGGACGTCCCATCTGTCGTCGCTGCTACAAGGCAGGTCATCTTGCAAGATTTTGTCCTTTAAACGAGCGACCCCTGGGGCAGAGGGCCAACCCCCAGGAGTAGGACCACAAGGCCCAAGGAACTGGCGAGCCAAGTATGTGGGAGGGCGACCCACATCCTCTATACCTACACTTGCCAGTCACTGTGCGCCAACATTTTTTCCAAAAGCCACATTTCCTTAATGACGTTCATTAACAGAGTAATAATTTGATGAGCTAAGCCTAGGAGCTCATTCACACGTCAGTTTTTTTATATACTGGAAAATGGACAAAGTTTCATCAGTGTTTGGTTAGAGTTTCATCAGTTTCTCCACATTCTCCTATCAGTCAGATTTTTTCACGAACCCATAGACTTTGGATCAGACACTCAGATGATGTGGCGCATGTCTTGCTGATCTGACACTGATCACTTGGCCCAAGGAAAAAAATCAGACATGCAAATATAGACTATTATAGGTACGAGTGCTATTTGTGAGAAAACAGATAACACTCCTACAAGAAAGGCGTGTGAATGAGCCCTTAGACTTAGGGATTTTACAACTTGTATTATTGATGGTCCATCTGTTCTCCAACCTGTGTCTCTCTAGTCATTGGGAAGCTACAACTCTCAGCATGCCTCAAACTAGAGTGATAATTTCCCACCTAACAAAGCAGCCACAGGTGGGAGAACGCAGTTTTCAGAAATAACATCAATTTGTAATTGGAGGGGGCCTGACTGCACTCGTCGAGGAGCTGGTATTGTGTCTCAGCCCTGAGTGTCACGTCTTCTTTGTTCTTGGTGAGAGTCCAGCACACAAACTCTATTGATCATATACAATTTCCTTTCTATCTGTCATGAAAGCCGCAAGTTGGAAAATCTCTTTTAAAGCCATTATAACACCATGTCCACATGTGGCGTTTTTGCAACTCTTTTTTGCTATGTTTTTGTTTTCTGCAGCAAAAACGTTGAATTTTACAATAACAGCAAAGTAAATGAGATTCCAAAAATCTCATGCACACGTTTGCTTTTTTCCCTTCTGTTTTTTCAGCTCATAGGTGTTTTTTTTAAAAAAAATCTGCAGTACGTTAATTCTGTCAGTGATTTTGCATCAATTCAGACATTCTAATGAATGGGAAAACACACAAGAGAAAATGCTACAAAAGCGCACCAAAAACACTGCAAAAACGCAACATTTTTTCTGCCAACACTTGGGTTTTGGTGTAAAGAAAAATGCTGCATAAAAAATAGCCGTACAGACAGCAGTACCAAAGAAGCACGCCCAAAGTGTCAATGTAAAGGCCTTCAATAATCTGAGCTATTGGATGCCTAAATAATTAAATGTTTCATAAGAATTGTCTGTAAAACAATTAAAAAGGTGCACAATATCTATTAACTATTATAGCGCTATTTATTCCATGGCGCTTTACATGTGAGGAGGGGTATACATAATAAATACAAGTACAATAATCTTAATCAATACAAGTCACGACTAGTACAGCAGAAGAGAGGACTCTGTCCGCGAGGGCTCTCAATCTACAAGGGCTGGGTGAGGATACAATAGATGAGGGCAGAGCTGGTCGTGCAGTGGTTTGGTGGATCGGTGGTTACTGCAGGTTGTAGGCTTGTCAGAAGAGGTAGGTCTTCAGATTTCTTAGAACTACTGATGGAGTCATTTTGACTCCTTTCGTTTTTTATTTCTCTTCTGTGACTACATTTTTCAGAATTCCGGCTTGAAACTCGGTGACTTTTCCTCAAATATGATGTGAAAAAAGATTTTGTGAGAATAAATAATTTTGGTGAAAAATTTGCGCGTTTTTTTCAAAATTTACCAAGAACTACTGAAGGGAGTCATTTTGACTCCCTACTATATTTTGAGGTCCTTTTGTCACTAAATGTTGCTATAAAGTTTTGTGCATAATTTTTTCACTCTGTCTTATTTACTCTGATGTTCATATAGATGTAGTTCAATTTACATGTCAACTTTTCACATTTTCCTTGTGTTTTACCTGCTTGTATTACTGTGTAATACTGAACAAAATAGCTTGTTTACTCTAGGCTCTTATCTTATGCTAATGAAGGGTGGTGTTTTTTTAAGGTCCTAGCAGGAGACAGTATTCTGGATAGTAACTTTACTTTCAGTTCAGCTGAAGAGACAAAGAGAACAGACGCAGACATAGGAGCTCTGAAGACTCATACAGGTATGAATTGTTATGAAATAGTTTAGCTGTCTGTCAACTGATTCAGCCCACCTACTTTTGAAGGTGGCAGAACAGTTATTATTTCTTTTAGTTTTCATTTCATTTCTATTTTTCAGCAGGGAACTATATAGAATTATGGAATTTGTGAGGAATATGGAGAGAAGACGTTTGATAAAGCCTCAGGATATTCTGGCTACTTTGCAATCCATACCGGAGGATGAATCCGAATCCGAATTGCAGGAACATGTATTTGATTCTCGCAGTGATGAAGATTTCATTCCTCAGAACATATCAAGTGAATCTGAAGACTCAGAAGGAACAAATCCAGAAGGTAAGTAGTTATGTGTATTTATTTGTTCTTCCACACACTGAGTTTGGGCCTGTGCACACTAGCAGAATTCTGGCTGAATAGCCATCTGGATATTCTTGCCGCAATACAGGCCGTACCTGCCCACTCATGCCTGAAGCTCCGCTCCGAACCCCGGGCTGGAGCCGCTGTCAGGGACAGAGCAGCGCTTGCTTACGCGCGAGCACGGCTCCATCCCAGACAGCGGCTCCAGCCCGGGGTTCGGAGCGGAGCTTCAGGTATGAAACTCCGCTCTGTACCTGAGCGGGCAGGTACGGGCCGGATTGTGGTGAGAATATCCGGTCGGATATTCCGCCGCTAATCCAGCCAGTGTGCACGGACCCTTACAAAACAAAAATTCTAAATATTCATCAACTTTTTTCCAGATATTCCAAGCACATCAACTGGGGATCGGGCTCATGCAGTTATGTTGCCTCGTGACCATCCTCCTGGTCGTGGACAGAAAAAATCAGCAAAACGTCCCAGAAATGAAAGAACAACAGATAACGATGGCGGCGAAGGTAATGCAACAACAAACACCAGAGAAGGCGAATCTGAAGGAATACTAGTTTCAGCGGATGGTATTCAATGGAAACCTGTTGAAATTGGAGAACACTTGCCTGGTAGGCGTGCCAGCCAAAATATTCTTCGAGAAGCACCTGGCCCTACAGGATACGCCAGAAGAAATATCATTATCGATAGTCCTTTGAGCGCATGACGTTTATTTTTTGATTCATATATATTGACACATATAAAGAGCTGTACGCTTGCAGAAGCATGCAGGAACAATAATTTACAGTTTACTCTATCCGATGAGGAGCTAGATGCATTCATTGCGATATTCTATGCTCGTGGAATATCTGGCACGAACCGTCACTCGATTAGCAGTATTTGGTGTAATGACAGGGGAATACCGTTTTGCAAAGCGACAATGTCTAGGGACCGCTTTGTTGAAATTATGAGGTTTCTCAGATTTGATGAGAAATCTACTCGATCGGAGAGACTGCAAACGGACAAGTTTGCTCTATTTTCTACTGTGTGGGACAGGTTTATTGAAAATTGTATTGCGTGTTACAAACCTGGCCCATACATAACGGTGGATGAGCAACTTTTCCCAAGCAAAACTAGGTGTCCATTCACGCAGTACATGCCTTCCAAACCAGATAAATATGGCCACAAATATTGGCTAGCTGTTGATAAGGAGAGCAAATATCTGGCAAATGGCTTCCCTTATCTAGGCAAAAGATGACACACGCCGTGCTGAGGACCGTTTAGCTGACCATGTGGTAATGAAGTTATTGGACCCGTTTTTGAAAAAAGGTCGCAATGTTACAACCGATAATTATTTTACTTCAGTAAAATTAGCTAAACAGCTAAAAAGCAAAGGAACAACCATCGTGGGAACACTGAACAAGATAAGGCGAGAAGTGCCTAAAGAAATAAAATCCATGAAAGAGGAATTGTACAACACTAAAGTGTTTAGAAATGAAGACAATTTTACACTTACAGTATATCAAGGAAAGCCCAACAAAAATGTTGTCATTTTGAGTTCCGTCCATCCAGATGTTGTTGTTGCGTCTGATTCCGCTAAAAAAACTCCAGAAACGGTAAAGTTTTACAATGAAACAAAATATGGAGTAAATGTAGTGGATCAGATGGCACGAAAATATACCACACGAACATGCACAAGGAGATGGCCTGTTCATGCATTTGAAAATGCCTTAGACTTTGCGGGTATAAATGCATGGATAATATTCAAGGAGATTACCCACCAAAAAATGTCACGCAAGGCATTTTTGCAAACGCTTGTGAGAGAGTTGAGTGGTCCTTATGTCACAGATAGGGAAAAGGGTTCCACGTCCCAAGTTTCTACATGCTCAGAAGTGATGGTTCAAACAAAATTTTGCCAGATCAAAGAAAAGTGCAAGAAAAATAGATCTGTCGGCAATTGTAAGACTTGTGGTAAGTGTTTGTGTGGGCAATGTACTGCCATAAATCAAAGGCAATGCCTAAAATGCGAAACACCAAATGTTTAGAAGGTCAATTCTGCGCCATATTTTCATTTTTATGCTCCTCCACCTACATTTTCTCTGCTTTTTGTTCTTCAGTTGTTGTTTATATGTGTGCACTTGAATAAAAAAAAAGTTTGAAAAACGTCTATTATAATTATTGTTATTTTCTGTAGAAAAATAAGAAAAGCAGAAAAAAAACAATCAAAAGCATTACTGTTGGATCTCACAATAATAATACATTACAAAAAATATAATTATTAATAAATAACCACAAATGAAACTCTAAAAATAAACGAAAACAAGCAAGGAGTCAAAATGACTCCTTTCAGTAGTTCTAGGCGGGGTCACGAGTCCAGTAGTCCTAGTGTTAAAGGTTTCCACGGTAGGCGAGAGTCTGATATGTTGGGGTACAGAGTTCCAGAGGAGGAGGGATGCATGGGAGAAAGCTTGTATGTGATAGTGGGAAGAGGAGATAAGAGGAGAGTAGAAAAGGAGCTCTTGTGAGGATCAGAGGTTGGGTGCTGGTAGGTACCGGGAGACGAGGTCACAGATGTATGGAGGAGACAGGTTGTGTATGGCATTGTATGCCATGGTTAGGGTTTTGAACTGGAGTCTCTGGGTAATGGTGAGCCAGTGAAGGGATTGACAGAGAGGAGAGGCCGGAGAAAAAGGATGAAATATTGGACAGACATTGTGGGATTTTGGTTAGTAGGGAGGTGATATCTGGTCCAGAGAGACAGATCTGTGTGTCATCAGCATTGAGGTGATACTGCAAGCCGTAAGATTCTATGAGTAGTGATGGGTGAACCCCCCGATGTTCGGGACTGGCGGGTTCGCCCAAGTGTTTTGTAAAGTTTGAGTTCAGGGCCGGACAAGACGCGAACTTGCTTCCGAACCCCGAACTTGAACTTTACAGATATGGGCCATTCTAATTATACTTACCTGTCCAGTGATGCGTCCTCCCGTCCAGCGACGCATCCTCCCGTCCCGCTGTCTCCCGGTTGCATCTGCTTCCAGGACCGCTCATTAACTGCCGTCAGTATTCACTGCACTCAGCAGTCTTCGTCTTTTTCCGGCAGTGTTCATGCGGTGACGTCAGTTAATGCCGGCAACTAATGAGCGGTCCCAGAAGCAGATGCGGCCAGGAGACAGCGGGACGGGAGGACGCGTCGCCGGACAGGTACCGTATTTTTCGGACCATAAGACGCACTTTTTTCCCCAAAAATTTTGGGGGAAAGTGGGGGGTGCGTCTTATGGTCGAAATATACTAACCTCCGGAGGCTGTTGCGGGTGCCGCGGGGCTCTATAGTGCGGTGGTGGCAGCGGGCTGTGCTCCGGTGCAGGGGTAGCGGCTCTCTGTGCTCCGGTGCAGGGGCAGCATTTCCTCCAAGCCCGGAGGCCCCCGCACATTCCTTGCTGGCCGCCGCCATGTTGCGGTGGCCTCCGGGAACATGGACGCCGGGAAGATGACCGCCGGTCCGGGGACGGCGCATGCGCAGGTTCAAATCTCGTCCCGAGATCTCGGGGGACGAGATCTCCTTGCCGAGATTTGAATCTCGTCCCCCAAGATCTCTGGACGAGATCTGAACCTGCACATGCGCCGTCCCGGGACCGGTGGCCATCTTCCCGGCATCCATGTTCGCCGCCACCCCTGCATCGGAGCACAGAGAGCTGCCACCCTCACCCCACAGAGCCCACCTGCTCCAGCCCAAGCACAGCACAGCTGCCCCAGCCCCAGCACAGCTGCCCCAGCTGCCCCAGCCCAGCACAGCCCAGCTGACCCAGCACAGCACAGCTGCCCCAGCCCCAGCACAGCTTCCCCAGCCCCAGCACAGCTGCCCCAGCCCAGCCCAGCTGCCACAGCCCACCCCAGCTGCCCCAGCCCAGCTGCCCCAGCCCGAGCACGGCTGCCCCAGCCCCAGCACAGCTGCCCCAGCCCCAGCACAGCTGCCACAGCCCAGCTGCCCCAGCACAGCCCCCCTGCCCCAGCACAGCCCCCCTGCCCCAGCACAGCCCCCCTGCCCCAGCACAGCCCTCCTGCCCCAGCACAGCCCAGCCCAGATGCCCCAGTACAGCCCAGCTGCTCCAGCACAACCAACCTGCCCCAGCACAGAGACGCCACCGCGCGAACCTGGACCACTGAATGACCCCTGTGACCACTCCTCCACCTGTGCCAGATCCCTTCCCAGGTAAGCTGAATTCGGACTGTAAGACGGACCCCCATTTGCCACATTATTATTTTTTTCCCTATTTTCCTTCTGAAAATTGGAGTGTGTCTTATGGTCTGGTGCGTCTTATAGTCCGAAAAATACGGTAAGTTTAATTAGAATAGCCCTTGGCCCGAACTGTAACATGGGTTTCCCTTGGAAACCCGTGTTCGCGACCTTGTGACCGAACACTATGTGTTTGGTACGGTCCCGAACTTTACAGTTCGGGTTCGCCCATCCCTATCTATGAGCTTTCACAGTCTGAAGGTGTAAATAGAGAAGAGCAGGGGCCCTAGGACTGAACCTTGCGGGACTCCGACAGATAGTGTGAGTGGGAGACACTGAATGTCCGGTCTATTCTATTAGATATGATGAGCGCTAGGGCCAAGTCTGTGATGCCAAGAGATGAGAGGGTCTGTAGTAATAGGGAGTGGTCCACTGTGTCAAAGGCAGAGGTAGGTCCAGGATAAGGAGGACAGAGTAGTGTCGCTTGGCTTTGGCAGTCAGCAGGTCATTGGTGACTTTAGTTAGGGCAGTTTCAGTGGTGTGATGCGGTCGGAAGCCAGATTGTAATGGTCGAAGAGGGAGCAGGAAGAGAGGTTAAAGGACAGTTTGAAATGGACATGTTATTCCAGTAGTTTTGAGGCAAAGGGGAGAAGTCATATGGGGCGATAGCTAGATACAGAGGATGGGTCAAGAGAGGCCTTTTTGAGGATGGGTCTGATTGAGGCATGTTTAAAGCATGAGGGGAAAACACCAGTTGTTATTGATAGGTTGAAGAGATGGGTTAGAGTTGGGATGAAGACTGTAGTGAGGTTTGGGATGAAGTGGGATGGGATCGGGTCAAGTGTACAGGTGGTGAGATGTGATCTCGAGAGTAGGGAAGAAAGTTGGTCTTCTATAATGGTGGAGAAGCTGGTTTTGGAGGAGGAGAGCTGGGTAGTTAGGAAGAGGGGTTGTGGGGGTTGTAGGCTAAAGCCTTTCTCTGATGTTGTCAATCTTCTGTTTGAAGAATGAGGCAAAGTCTTCAGCTGAGATGAGTGTAGAGGGAGGAGGTGCTGGGAGACAGAGGAGAGAATTGAAGGCGTTGAATAGCTGTTTAGGGTTGTGAGACAGGGAGGATATGAGATGAAAAGTAGGTTTGTTTTGCTGCAGCGAGTGTGGCCTTGAAAGTAGTGAGATACTGTTTGAACGTGATGAAGTGCTCATTGGAGTGGGATCTTTTCCAACTCTGCTCAGCAACCCTGGAATCCCGCCTCAGTTTTTTGGTCAGGCTGTTGTGCCAAGGTTGTCTGTTGATTTTGAGAGCTTTGAAATATGTGAGCGGGGTGACTGTATAACACCACAATAGCTGCAGCTCTTGAATCAAAGTGGCAGCGCCGTCCGCATTGTGTAAAGAACTTATGTCTGTAAGGGATTCAGAGAGTGAGTGTACATTGAGGTGTTGAATAATTTCTGCGAGTGTGTGCAAGTTTGTGGGGTGGGGATTGTGGATGTGGAGAGGAGAGGGAAGAGAATGTAAGCAGGTTGCAGTCAGAAAGAGGTAGAGATGAGTTAGAGAGGTTAGATAGGGAGCAGAAACAGGTGAGGATGAGGTCCAGTATGTGGCCATCTTTGTGAGTGGCTGCAGAAGACCATTGAGCGAGGCCGAAGGAGGAAGTGAGAGATAGAAGTTTTGTGGCAGCTGAGAGGGAAGTGTCAATGGGGATGTTGAAGTCACTCATGATGATAGTGGGGATATGAGCGGAGAGGAAATTAAGAAGCCAGTTGGTGAAGTGGTCGCAGAAGGTGGTGGCTGGAACTGGGGGGCTGTAAATGACAGCCAGTTGGAGGTTGGTGGGGGAGTAGATGCGCACCTCAAAGGAAGGGAGGGTAACAGAGGGTAACAGAGGGTGGCAGTGGGATGTGGGTGAAGGAGCAGTTATCTGACAGGAGAAAACCAACTCCTCCATGCTTGCTGCTGGGGAGGGGGTGTGGGAAAGGTGGAATCCACCATATGAAAGTGCAGCTGGAGAGGCTGTGTCAGAGGGGTTGAGCCAGATTTCGGTGATAGCGAGCAAGGAAATTTTGTTAGTGATGGAAAGATCATGATTGTAGGAAAGTTTGTTGCAGACAGAGAGAGCGTTCCATAAAGCTCCTGGTAGTGGGACTGGGAAAGCGAGGGCTGGGCGGATGGGTATAAGGTTAGAGAGGTTATGGAAATTTGTGATAACTCATGGACGGGAGGTAGAAATGATTGTAGGGATGTGGTGAGGAGGGCCAGAATTTTGGAGAAATATCACCGGCAGTGAGGAGGAGCAGAGAAAGTGATAGCAGGTGGAAGCAGGAGACGGCACGAGGAGGCTGTCTGTGTTTGGAGACAGAGGAAGGATTGTATGTTGAGGAACAATTCCGAGGAGGAGGTGAGATGGATGGGCAGAATGGAGGGAGAGATAACCAGTTCCTTACTATGCTTAGGGATTAGGGGAGGTTAACAGAGCAGAAAGTGAAGGATTACAGGGGTCAGAGTGAAGACAAATGGAAACATTGTTTACTGTGACTGTATCTAGTTACCTTCAGTTCCCTTCTGGTTCAAATCTGGATTAAGTCTTCCATAACTCCACACACTTCTATGGTACACTTATGTGATGTACAACCTCCACCAGGAGGTGCTGGTGGGGGAGAAAGGTTGCACTAGCCACGGAGCACCACATGCCGTAGCACAGGAGCCACTAGGTAGCAGAAGAGTAGTCAGACAGGCCGGATCAGAAACCAACCTGAAATGCAGTGCCAGAGGGCAGAGCAATACATGTGGTCAAAAACAAGCCAGAAAAGTGAGAGCCGAATGGGAACAGGAATGCCAGAGACGGAAGACAGACAAACAGGTCAGAGGACAAACCGAGTCAAATACAAGGGGTCACAACATGGAGAGAAAGCACTAAGATGAGCGTAGTCACAGGGGAGAGCAGGAACGGGACCTAGGAAAACGGGCAGAGGACAAGTCAGGGTATAACGGGGTCAGCCGCTCAAGCCGGAGGCAGGAACTATAACTGACGCTGCCTGCAGGTAGCAGCAGACAGGAATAGCCAAACAGATCCCAAAATGAAGCAGGGAAAGTTAACCCCAACATGACCAGACCAGGGAGAAATTAACCAGAAACAAACCCTGACCTGGACCATGACAAAATCATTACATTCAATGCTGCAATATATTTCTGTGATTTCAGTGTCATGCAACGCCATGTACTCAAATGACGTACCATATTTTGTGGACTATAAGACGCATGGGACCATAAGACGCACCCCAAATTTTCAAAAGGGAAATGGGGAAAAACATTAATTCATCAAATGGGGGTCCGTCTTACAGTCCTGAATTCATCTTACCTGGGGGTGATCGGCAGCGCTGGTGGCAGCAGGAGTCGGGCGATTCTTCCGGTGGTCCGACGCTGCAGGGCGATGATCTTGCTCCGATCCCTGCCTGGTACGGCAGGTTTGTCAGTGATAGGTGATGCGAGGGGCTCCGGCGACATTTTGTGAAATCCTGGAGCCCCTGAACTTCTATTGCCTTGATGCTGTGGCCTCCGGGAAAATGGCCGCCAGAGGTGGCGCATGTACAGATTGAGATCTCGATCTCGGGAGACGAAATCTCTGAGCCGAGATCTCAATTTGTACATACGCAGCCTCCGGCGGCCATTTACCTGGAAGCCACAGCATCGAGGCAATAGAACTGCGGGGGGCTTCAGACTTTCAAATAATGTCACCGTAGCCACCCGCAGCACCGAGCAATGCCAAAACTGCTGCACCAGCTGCACAAGGCTGGCATGGGAGCGAGATCATCACCCTGCAGTGTCAGACCACCGGAAGAATCGCCCAACTCCTGCTGCCACCACGCTAACTGTAAGTACATTCCAACTATAAAACTCACCCCGTTTTCCCCCCAATTTTGAGGGGAAAAGTGTGTCTCATAGTCTGAAAAATAAGGTAGTTTGTTTTTAACCCCCATAAAAATGTCCGGTAATTTATTTAGGAACAATAAACCACGGCCCCACCATACATGCTCGGCCATACCCCTACAACAACACCCCTTTTTAAAAGCAAAAGTTTAGGAATCATAAAGACATTTAAAAATCTACACCTGTTGTATAAAAATTGCACATAAAAAAATATGTGCGAATTTGTATGGTATGGGTTTGAAGTCAGGGGGGAAAAGACGGTGACAAAGCTGCTAGATAGAAAATGCTTGGAAGTACAGGGAGGATCCAGAGCTCAGAACGCATGTATTAACGAAGGGTTCCTCGTTTCTATCCATGACCTACATCCAGAGCGGCTGAAATCACCAAGAACTGCAAGCTGTGTCACCGTCATGTAACCACCATGATACATTTCAGCTCCCCTTTTCCAGTTAGATGCTGGTAAATAATGATGACCTGGACAGAATAGTACAGATAATTTAGGAGAAAAAAAACATCTTAACTAACAAAAAAAATGCAAAACCACCTCTCTGCTGCATCTGCACAGAGCCTGTTGCTCTAAGCCCTCTTGGGGCAGCGTCACACGGATGTTGTAGGTCATCATGTTCTTCAAGCTAGAGAGCTGTGAAACGCCAACGTGAACAGGGACACACATACTGTATGTTTCTATAAAGGAACTGATAATTCACAAAGATTGGATTTGATGGTTTCTAGGATATATTTTTTTTTCAATATCTCATTGCTCTCAATATAGAGGCTATGTAAACCTTCACACAGATTTTTTTTATTGTTTATTTTCTTATTAAAAGCATAGTTGTCTGATGGAAGCAAATTATCAATTATAGGTGATAAGTTATTGACTGATGGGGCTCAGACTGCTTGGACTTGCACCGATTGGCAGAAAAGCACGTTTTTCTATCCGCTAGCAAGGGGCAGCAGTGTGCATGCCTGGCCACTGCTCCTTTCATACTCTGTGGTGGGTAATTCGGAGCAGAGAACTTGGCAACTGCATGGGTAGTGGATGAAGTAGTAATCGAGCATGTACATTTGTGCCCCACTTTGATGAGGATAAAAGTGCCCTATTCTGCTGACCAGTGCCGGTCCCAGTGGTCAGACCAGACCGATCCATAAGATATCACTAAGGCTGGCTTCACACTAGTGATTTTTAGCGCTGCGCTTCGTGCGCATCCAAGCGCATGCGTCCTGCGCCCCTATCTTTAACATGGGGGCGCATGGTCTATTGTATGCACGCATTCGTATGCGTTTTCGTGCGCATGTGTTTTTTGTGGTGTGCGCCTAGGCGCGCCGGACGCAACCTGTTGCATTTTGGGTCCGTCCGACCTGTCTCAAAAAAAGCATGCGCACACTTGCGTATGGAATGCACAAAAAAATCACATTACAGTCTATGGAACGCAGGCGTGCGCATGGACATGCGCATACCTGCGTTTAAAATCGCATGCGTTTTAACAGTTAACATGGCTAGAAACTGGTTAAAACGCATGCGCCTAAAAAAAGCAAACGCATACAAAACGCATGATGCATTTTTTGCATGCGATTCTATTGCGCACGAAGCGCAGTGCTAAAAACCGCTAGTGTGAAACTAGCCTTATCCTATGGAAAAAAGTAGTATAGATAAGTGAATAAATTGTCAGGACCCTAGCCCAATGGCAGGTCAATATTCTATGGCTGCTGGATGGGAGTGCTGCGAACTACCCGCCGTCATCCCTGGTTCCTCTTTTGATTAGCTGGCCTGATGCGATGTGTGCGTGTCACACCACAACAATGACGTCAAGCCAGTTACTCAAAAGAAGAACCAGGGATATTGGTTGGAAGGAGGTCATTTACAAGGTTCCCTTCCAACAGGCGCAGAATACTGACCTGGCCGCTGCACCAGAGCCCTGCAAAATGATACTTTCATCTCTAAAAAGTACAATATTAAAGCTGTTTGTACTGATGCATGAAAGCAGTGAAGAAAGCAGAACCATGGATAAACACAGAAATCACATCCAGCCTGTATTACTGAGATGTACACTCCCAAAAGACAGAAATCTGAAGCTTGGATCACTGAAAAGGAATGAAGAATGCAGATTGAAACTTAGTGCAATTGTAGGGAAGTGGACCTGTCTGAAGAGGAAAAGTGAATGTAAGATGGGCAGTAAATATACTTGACGTGAATTTGAATACACGTGTGGGGAAGCAGCTGGGATCAGGAAGAGATGGTGTAGGACCGGGTTTGGCCACTAGGGGGAGACAAAGAATAGAAGGAGACGGTGCAGTAGGGAGACAAAAGAAAGCAGGGAAAGGACTTAACAGCAGCTAATGCTTAAGAAACCGCATAGTCATGATGGGCGGAGTTACGGGGACTCGAGAGGGGAATTCCCAGGCAGGGGAATAAAAAGGGAGAGAGAGAGCCCCAGGGAAGCCCGTCCAGGAGGAGTTCAGCGCAGGAAGAGACTGAAGAAGGAAGAGCTCCGGAAGGGACTGGAAGGAGAGACAGTCGGGTGGGGTGGCCCTGACAGGATAGCCGCAGGACAGAGGACACCCGGGGTTCCAGACTGACGGACTTGGCCAGGGGAAGTGCTGTGGTGGTGGGCTTAAGGCAGCCACAGTGACAGAACCGCGAGAGACGTCACTTTAGAGGAAAGCAGGAGGTTCAGGGTACCCGGGCCTGTGCGTAGAAGCTGTCGTGGTGTTGTGGTCGTCGGAAGGATGGTCAATAAAGAGGACCTGTTTGAATGCACGTTGGTTTCTGTCTCCAGTCTGTTCGCGGCGAAGAAGGACCACCCCCAGTCGGCACACGTACCTACACAATTTTGCACTAAGAAACATAAAATTAATTGTTTCCATATCAAAGGTGTCTGTAGCCTTAAATCCTACAGTGATGCTTTGACCATATACCAAATATTACTATCAGAGAATACCTCCATACAGAAACATGCAATGGAACATATTTAATATGTATTGCAATGCAATGACTATTGGCCTGTCTCCGGACCCGAGCGTGACAGCTTCATATATTTCTATGAAGCTGTCACACTCAGGTCGAGGCACCCATGACCAGTCCATGCATTGCGGTCCGATCTTGGACTGACTTGTACGGGCGTTTGAATGTGCACTTAAAGTAGTAAAGGTATGAATTTTATTTTTTTACGTTTTTCTATGTGAACTCAAGCAGGTGTTGCAGAGCGTCCGTCCTTTTGCCTCACTATAGGTTGCAGACTGACTTACCTCTTCTTGGTGGGATTTACTGCAGAGTTGTGAGATTTCATAATACCTGCACAGATCTGAAATTCTCCATAAATTAATATTTATTTCTTTTTTACTAGACATCATACACAAAACGAGTTTATTCCATGCAATGACATGTGACCATTAGATGGAGAGCCCTGGCATCATAGCCTTGGAGCTTCAAGTGAAGCCTCTGGGTGCAGCATAATGACATACATTGAAGCTCAAGGATGTTGTGATTGCTTCAAATGAAAACTGCATATGGCAGCACTGATGGGGAGAATATAGACCATTTCAGATAACAAGCCGATGTGTCAGTAATTACCAGGAATCGTGTAATATAGGAAACAAGCATTATGCTTCTACTGTAGCCATTGAATACTCTGCTACAATTCTAACTAAATGGAATATCAGTAGTGTTGAGCGATACCGTTCGATACCCAAAAATATCGTATCGGATGGTATCGCCCGATACGAAAAAAATATTGGGTATCGCCGATTCCGATACCGGAAGTCCCATTCAAGTCAATGGGACTTCTGGTATCGGAATTTAAAAAAGCTCTTTATTTCCTTGTTGGCTAATTCTACATAATTGAAAACAAATAAGAATCATGTAGAATGTATTGTGTGAGGTGGAGGAGACATTAAAGGCATAGTGGTTTATTCAAATCACATGGCATAGCATTAATTCCAATTTTTTTTTTCAAGACGTTCGGAGTTAAAAAGATATTGACTATGTTAACCTTTTTTATATTTTGTCAGATATGTATGTTTCACAACTTCCATGCTCTTCACCTTCTTTTGTACTTCTCCCACACTTTCTCCTTCATGATCCGCAGCAGTAGCATTTTTTTCATCAACTTTTTCTTCACCTTATTCATCTTCTTCTTCTTCATCTTCTTCCCATTAATTTTTTTTTTCCATTCTTCATATTCTTCTTATTCAGCTATTATTAATTTTAATATGCTATTTCTTCATCTTCTTCCTATTCTTCTTTGTCTTCATTTTCTTATGGTGACAGGCATTCCTGTAGTACTTATCTATAAAAGTTATAAGATTACACCTTACGTTCTGCCTGTCACTAAAGATTTAAAACAGGATTTGTCCGCGTTCAGTTTGGCCTGCAGCAGCAGGCATTTTCCAGGGGCACCACGAGGAGGAACGGACTCACCCCCATTTACTGCTTAGTCTTCTTCTGCTTATAATTTTGATTTCTTCTATGCTGATTTTTAGTCTTATGCTTAATGTTCTTCTGCTTTCTGTTCTTCTGCTTTTGCTTCTTCTGCTTCTTGTTCTTCTGTCTTTTGTTCTGTATCTTGGTGGTTGTCTTCATGTTCTTTGTCCTCTTGGTCTTATTATTTAGGGTCATATTTCTGGTCTTCTTTGGTGTGGTCTTCAGGGTCGTCGTCATCAGGGTCGTCGTCATGGAGATAAATAAGGATTACCAAAGACAATTTCAAAAAGCTTGATCTTGGAAATGTAACAGAAGGTACAAGAAGGCTGAGAAACTGGTGAGAACCAGCAGACAGTGCTGGCACCCGGATGGGTAGCAGAAGGAACAAGAGCCAATGGCACTACCGAGGACCAACTGACGGTGCTGGACCACGGCTACTAAGCAGAAGGTACCTGTGCTAAAAAGCACTACCAAGGACCAGCTGACGGTGCTGGACCTCGGATACCGAGATGGAGGCACCTAGGCCAAAGGCTGTGGCGAGAACCAGCAGACAGTGCTGGCACCCGGATGGGTAGCAGAAGGAACAAGAGCCAATGGCACTACTGAGGACCAACTGACGGTGCTGGACCACGGTTACTAAGCAGAAGGTACCTGTGCTAAAAAGCACTACCAAGGACCTGCTGACGGTGCTGGACCTCGGATACCGAGATGGAGGCACCTAGGCCAAAGGCTGTGGCGAGAACCAGCAGACAGTGCTGACACCCGGATGGGTAGCAGAAGGAACAAGAGCCAATGGCACTACCGAGGACCAACTGACGGTGCTGGACCACGGTTACTAAGCAGAAGGTACCTGTGCTAAAAAGCACTACCAAGGACAAGCTGACGGTGCTGGACCTCGGATACCGAGATGGAGGCACCTAGGCCAAAGGCTGTGGCGAGAACCAGCAGACAGTGCTGGCACCCGGATGGGTAGCAGAAGGAACAAGAGCCAATGGCACTACCGAGGACCAACTGACGGTACTGGACCACGGTTACTAAGCAGAAGGTACCTGTGCTAAAAAGCACTACCAAGGACCTGCTGACGGTGCTGGACCTCGGATACCGAGATGGAGGCACCTAGGCCAAAGGCTGTGGCGAGAACCAGCAGACAGTGCTGGCACCCGGATGGGTAGCAGAAGGTACCCATTCAAAGCAAAGTAGCCAGGCCGCAAGCCGGCCGCAGTTACCGAAACCCACAGTCCTACAGGGGGTCCATGTCCCATTGGCACTACGGATCCAGCCTTCAGTGCCAGTTCTCGCAGCCCACATAGGAGTCACCTAAACTGCAGGCACCGTAGAGTCGGCTAACCCGGCCGCAAGACGACAGGACAACGGATTGGTGGCATAGTGACCTTGACACTACCCGGAAACAGCAGGCGTGCTGAAAACAGGCTGGGCAACAGGGAGTACCCGTGCCAAAGACACTGCCGAGAACCAGCTGACGGTGCTGGAACCCAGATGGGTAGCAAAAGCTACAAGAGCCAATGGCACTACCGAGGAACAGCTGATGGTGCTGGACCACGGTTACTAGGCAGGAGGTACCTGTGCTAGAAAGCACTACCAAGGACCAGCTGACGGTGCTGGACTTCGGATACCGAGATGGAGGCACCTAGGCCAAAGGCTCTGGCGAGAACCAGCAGACAGTGCTGGAACCCGGGTGGGTAGCAGAAGGTACCCATTCAAAGCAAAGTAGCCAGGCCGCAAGCCGGCCGCAGTTACCGAAACCCACAGTCCTACAGGGGGTCCATGTCCCATTGGCACTACGGATCCAGCCTTCAGTGCCAGTTCCCGCAGCCCACATAGGAGTCACCTAAACTGCAGGCACCGTAGAGTCGGCTAACCCGGCCGCAAGACGACAGGACAACGGATTGGTGGCATAGTGACCTTGACACTACCCGGAAACAGCTGGCGTGCTGGAACCAGGCTGGGCAACAGGGAGTACCCGTGCCAAAGACACTACCGAGCACCAACTGGCGTTGTTGGAGCCCAGGGACAATCATGGTGCAGGCCGAGGCCTACTTGGTGGCAGTTTTTGATTGTTTGTAGGCTACAACAGACTGTCAACGTGCTCCAATTAGGCATCTGTCTCCACTCTGTTTACAGGATTTCACGTGACCACCAACACCGCCAGTTTATGCGTACAGCAGCCATCTACCCAATCCACACGTGTTCCTGGGTTACTGGGGTTCTGTAATGTCGGCAGATCCCCTGATGTGTGTCTGCCACTGTCTCCTGCTCTGTCCACATTCCCACCGCTTGCAGTGGGAAGGTGGACAGCGCAGGAGACAGTGGCGGACACACATTGGGGGATCTGCTCACGTAACAGAACACCAGGAACACAGGAACACGTGTGGAATGCGTGGACGGCAACTGTGAGCAGGAACTGGCGGTGTTAGAGGTCAGGGGAAATACTAGAGACAGAGTGGAGTCAGAGGCCAAATCAGAGAATGTTTAAATCTGAAGTAGTTACAATTTGGAGGCAGCAGGACACTTTGCCCTCCACACAGCAGGGGATCAGCTGACGTTACTGACCCCCACTTTCACATGAACAAGTGTTTTTTTCTGTGTGGACAGCACTTCCGAGCACCAACTAGCGTTGTTGGAGCCCAGGGAGAACCAGGGTGCAGGCCGAGGCCTACTTGGTCGCAGTTTAAGATAACACGTTGTTTGAATTTGGAGGAAGCAGCAGTTTGCCCTCCACACAGCAGGGGATCAGCTGACGTTACCAAACCCCACTTTCACATGAACGAGTGTTTTTTTCTGTGTGGACAGCACTTCCGAGCACCAACTAGCGTTGTTGGAGCCCAGGGAGAACCAGGGTGCAGGCCGAGGCCTACTTGGTGGCAGTTTTAGATTGTTTGTAGGCTACAACAGACTGTCAACGTGCTCCAATTAGGCATCTGTCTCCACTCTGTTTACAGGATTTCACGTGACCACCAACACCGCCAGTTTATGCGTACAGCAGCCGTCTGCCCAATCCACACGTGTTCCTGTATTACTGGGGTTCTGTAATCTCAGCAGATCCCCTGATGTGTGTCTTCCACTGTCTCCTGCTCTGTCCACATTCCCACCGCTTGCAGTGGGAAGGTGGACAGCGCAGGAGACAGTGGCGGACACATATTGGGGGATCTGCTGACGTTACAGAACCCCAGTTACACAGGAACACGTGTGGAATGCATGGACGGCAACTGTGAGCAGGAACTGGCGGTGTTGGAGGTCAGGGGAAATACTAGAGACAGAGTGGAGACAGAGGCCAAATCAGAGAATGTTTAAATCTGAAGTAGTTACAATTTGGAGGCAGCAGCACTTTGCCCTCCACACAGCAGGGGATCAGCTGACGTTACCGAACCCCACTTACACATGAACGAGTGTGTTTTTCTGTGTGGACAGCACTTCCGAGCACCAACTGACGTTGTTGGAGCCCAGGGACAATCATGGTGCAGGCCTAGGCCTACTAGGAGCCAGGTGTAAATAGGAGTTTTTTTGACTTTGGAGGCAGCAGGAGAGTTTGCCGTACACACAGCAGGGGATCAGCCGACGTTACCGACCCCCACTTTCACATGAACAAGTGTTTTTTTTCTGTGTGGACAGCACTTCCGAGCAACAACTGACGATGTTGGAGCCCAGGGATAGTCATTTTGTAGGCTGAGGCCTACTTGGAGGCAGTTTAAGATAAGATGTTGTTTGAATTTGGAGGCAGCAGCAGTTTGCCCTCCACACAGCAGGGGATCAGCTGACGTTACCGAACCCCACTTTCACATGAACGAGTGTGTTTTTCTGTGTGGACAGCACTTCCGAGCACCAACTGGCGTTGTTGGAGCCCAGGGACAATCATGGTGCAGGCCGAGGCCTACTTGGTGGCAGTTTTTGATTGTTTGTAGGCTACAACAGACTGTCAACGTGCTCCAATTAGGCATCTGTCTCCACTCTGTTTACAGGATTTCACGTGACCACCAACACCGCCAGTTTATGCGTACAGCAGCCGTCTGCCCAATCCACACGTGTTCCTGTGTTACTGGGGTTCTGTAATGTCAGCAGATCCCCTGATGTGTGTCTGCCACTGTCTCCTGCTCTGTCCACATTCCCACCGCTTGCAGTGGGAAGGTGGACAGCGCAGGAGACAGTGGTGGACACACATTGGGGGATCTGCTCACGTAACAGAACACCAGGAACACAGGAACACGTGTGGAATGCGTGGACGGCAACTGTGAGCAGGAACTGGCGGTGTTGGAAGTCAGGGGAAATACTAGAGACAGAGTGGAGACAGAGGCCAAATCAGAGAATGTTTAAATCTGAAGTAGTTACAATTTGGAGGCAGCAGCACTTTGCCCTCCACACAGCAGGGGATCAGCTGACGTTACCGAACCCCACTTACACATGAACGAGTGTGTTTTTCTGTGTGGACAGCACTTCCGAGCACCAACTGACGTTGTTGGAGCCCAGGGACAATCATGGTGCAGGCCGAGGCCTACTAGGAGCCAGGTGTAAATAGGAGTTTTTTTGACTTTGGAGGCAGCAGGAGAGTTTGCCGTACACACAGCAGGGGATCAGCCGACGTTACCGACCCCCACTTTCACATGAACAAGTGTTTTTTTTCTGTGTGGACAGCACTTCCGAGCAACAACTGACGATGTTGGAGCCCAGGGATAGTCATTTTGTAGGCTGAGGCCTACTTGGAGGCAGTTTAAGATAAGACGTTGTTTGAATTTGGAGGCAGCAGCAGTTTGCCCTCCACACAGCAGGGGATCAGCTGACGTTACCGAACCCCACTTTCACATGAACGAGTGTGTTTTTCTGTGTGGACAGCACTTCCGAGCACCAACTGGCGTTGTTGGAGCCCAGGGACAATCATGGTGCAGGCCGAGGCCTACTTGGTGGCAGTTTTTGATTGTTTGTAGGCTACAACAGACTGTCAACGTGCTCCAATTAGGCATCTGTCTCCACTCTGTTTACAGGATTTCACGTGACCACCAACACCGCCAGTTTATGCGTACAGCAGCCGTCTGCCCAATCCACACGTGTTCCTGTGTTACTGGGGTTCTGTAATGTCAGCAGATCCCCTGATGTGTGTCTGCCACTGTCTCCTGCTCTGTCCACTTTCCCACCGCTTGCAGTGGGAAGGTGGACAGCGCAGGAGACAGTGGTGGACACACATTGGGGGATCTGCTCACGTAACAGAACACCAGGAACACAGGAACACGTGTGGAATGCGTGGACGGCAACTGTGAGCAGGAACTGGCGGTGTTGGAAGTCAGGGGAAATACTAGAGACAGAGTGGAGACAGAGGCCAAATCAGAGAATGTTTAAATCTGAAGTAGTTACAATTTGGAGGCAGCAGCACTTTGCCCTCCACACAGCAGGGGATCAGCTGACGTTACCGAACCCCACTTACACATGAACGAGTGTGTTTTTCTGTGTGGACAGCACTTCCGAGCACCAACTGACGTTGTTGGAGCCCAGGGACAATCATGGTGCAGGCCGAGGCCTACTAGGAGCCAGGTGTAAATAGGAGTTTTTTTGACTTTGGAGGCAGCAGGAGAGTTTGCCGTACACACAGCAGGGGATCAGCCGACGTTACCGACCCCCACTTTCACATGAACAAGTGTTTTTTTTCTGTGTGGACAGCACTTCCGAGCAACAACTGACGATGTTGGAGCCCAGGGATAGTCATTTTGTAGGCTGAGGCCTAGTTTAAGATAAGACGTTGTTTGAATTTGGAGGCAGCAGCAGTTTGCCCTCCACACAGCAGGGGATCAGCTGACGTTACCGAACCCCACTTTCACATGAACGAGTGTGTTTTTCTGTGTGGACAGCACTTCCGAGCACCAACTGGCGTTGTTGGAGCCCAGGGACAATCATGGTGCAGGCCGAGGCCTACTTGGTGGCAGTTTTTGATTGTTTGTAGGCTACAACAGACTGTCAACGTGCTCCAATTAGGCATCTGTCTCCACTCTGTTTACAGGATTTCACGTGACCACCAACACCGCCAGTTTATGCGTACAGCAGCCGTCTGCCCAATCCACACGTGTTCCTGTGTTACTGGGGTTCTGTAATGTCAGCAGATCCCCTGATGTGTGTCTGCCACTGTCTCCTGCTCTGTCCACTTTCCCACCGCTTGCAGTGGGAAGGTGGACAGCGCAGGAGACAGTGGTGGACACACATTGGGGGATCTGCTCACGTAACAGAACACCAGGAACACAGGAACACGTGTGGAATGCGTGGACGGCAACTGTGAGCAGGAACTGGCGGTGTTGGAAGTCAGGGGAAATACTAGAGACAGAGTGGAGACAGAGGCCAAATCAGAGAATGTTTAAATCTGAAGTAGTTACAATTTGGAGGCAGCAGCAGTTTGCCCTCCACACAGCAGGGGATCAGCTGACGTTACCGAACCCCACTTTAACATGAACGAGTGTTTTTTTCTGTGTGGACAGCGCTTCCGAGCACCAACTAGCATTGTTGGAGCCCAGGGACAAGCAGGGTGCAGGCCGAGGCCTACTAGGAGCCAGGTGTAAAGCTAAGGTATTTTGACTTTGGAGAGAGCAGGACACTTTGCCCTCCACACAGCAGGGGATCAGCTGTCATTACTGACCCCCACTTTCACATGAACAAGTGTGTTTTTCTGTGTGGACAGCACTTCAGAGCACCAACTAGTGTTGTTGTAGCCCAGGGACAATCAGGGTGCAGGCCGAGGCCTACTAGGAGCCAGGTGTAAAGCTGAGGTATTTTGACTTTGGAGGGAGCAGGACACTTTGCCCTCCACACAGCAGGGGATCAACTGATGTTACTGATCCCCACTTTCACATGAACAAGTGTGTTTTTCTGTGTGGACAGCACTTCCGAGCACCAACTAGCGTTGTTGGAGCCCAGGGACAATCAGGGTGCAGGCCGAGGCCTACTTGGTGGCAGTTTTAGATTGTTTGTAGGCTACAACAGACTGTCAACGTGCTCCAATTAGGCATGTGTCTCCACTCTGTTTCCAGGATTTCACGTGACCACCAACACCGTCAGTTTATGCGTACAGCAGCCATCTGCCCAATCCACACGTGTTCCTGGGTTACTGGGGTTCTGTAATGTCAGCAGAGCCCTGATGTGTGTCTGCCACTGTCTCCTGCTCTGTCCACATTTCCACCGCTTGCAGTGGGAAGGTGGACAGCGCAGGAGACAGTGGCGGACACACATTGGGGGATCTGCTGACATTACAGAACCCCAGTAACACAGGAACACGTGTGGAATGCGCGGACGGCAACTGTGAGCAGGAACTGGTGGTGCAGAAGGTCAGGGGAAATACTAGAGACAGAGTGGAGACAGAGGCCAAATCAGAGAATGTTTAAATCTGAAGTAGTTACAATTTGGAGGCAGCAGCACTTTGCCCTCCACACAGCAGGGGATCAGCTGACGTTACCGAACCCCACTTTCACATGAACTAGTGTTTTTTTCTGTGTGGACAGCACTTCCGAACAACAACTGACGATGTTGGAGCCCAGGGATAGTCATTTTGTAGGCTGAGGCCTACTTGGAGGCAGTTTAAGATAAGACGTTGTTTGAATTTGGAGGCAGCAGGAGAGTTTGCCGTACACACAGCAGGGGATCAGCTGATGTTACCGAACCCCACTTACACATGAGCGAGTGTTTTGTCTGTGCGGACAGCACTTCTGAGCACCAACTGGCGGTGTCGGAGCCCAGGGAAAATCAGGTAGTAGGCCGAGGCCTACTTGGTGGCAGTTTGCGATTGTTTCTAGACTACTAGTAACTGTCAACGTACTCCAATTAGGCCTCTGTCTTCACTCTGTTTCGAGTATTTCCTCTGGCTTCCAACCACGCCAGTTGCTGCTCTGAAATGCTGTCTGCACAACCCACACTTGTTCCTGTGTTACTGGGGTTCTGTAACAGCAGCTTCTCCCTAGAGGTGAGTCAGGCAATGTCTCCTGCTCTGTCCACATTTCCACTACAAGTAGTGGGAATGTAGACAAAGCAGGAGACATTGACGTGCTCACCTCTGGAGATGAGCAGATGTTACAGGACCCAGGTAACACAGGAACAATTGTGGATTGTGCAGACGGCACTTGAGAGCAGAAACAGGCGGTGTTGTAGGCCGGAGGAAATACTCAAAACAGAGTGGAGACAGAGGGCAAATCAGAGAACATATTAAATCAGAGGTAGTCAGAAGTTGTAGGCAGCAGAAGAGTTTGCCGTACACACAGCAGGGGATCAGCTGACGTTACCGAACCCCACTTACACATGAGCGAGTGTTTTGTCTGTGCGGACAGCACTTCTGAGCACCAACTGGCGGTGTCGGAGCCCAGGGAAAATCAGGTAGTAGGCCGAGGCCTACTTGGAGCCAGGTGTAAATCTGAGGTTGTTTGACTGTGGAGGGAGCAGGACACTTTGCCATACACACAGCAGGGGATCAGCTGACGTTACCGAACCCCACTTACACATGAGCGAGTGTTTTGTCTGTGCGGACAGCACTTCTGAGCACCAACTGGCGCTGTCGGAGCCCAGGGAAAATCAGGTAGTAGGCCGAGGCCTACTTGGTGGCAGTTTGCGATTGTTTCTAGACTACTACTAACTGTCAACGTACTCCAATTAGACCTCTGTCTTCACTCTGTTTCGAGTATTTCCTCTGGCTTCCAACCACGCCAGTTGCTGCTCTGAAATGCCGTCTGCAAAACCCACACTTGTTCTTGTGTTACTGGGGTTCTGTAACAGCAGCTTCTCCCTAGAGGTGAGTCAGGCAATGTCTCCTGCTCTGTCCACATTTCCACTACAAGTAGTGGGAATGTAGACAAAGCAGGAGACATTGACGTGCTCACCTCTGGAGATGAGCAGATGTTACAGGACCCAGGTAACACAGGAACAAGTGTGGATTGTGCAGACGGCACTTGAGAGCAGAAACAGGCGGTGTTGTAGGCCGGAGGAAATACTCAAAACAGAGTGGAGACAGAGGGCAAATCAGAGAACATATTAAATCAGAGGTAGTCAGAAGTTGTAGGCAGCAGAAGAGTTTGCCGTACACACAGCAGGGGATCAGCTGACGTTACCGAACCCCACTTACACATGAGCGAGTGTTTTGTCTGTGCGGACAGCACTTCTGAGCACCAACTGGCGGTGTCGGAGCCCAGGGAAAATCAGGTAGTAGGCCGAGGCCTACTTGAAGCCAGGTGTAAATCTGAGGTTGTTTGACTGTGGAGGGAGCAGGACACTTTGCCATACACACAGCAGGGGATCAGCTGACGTTACCGAACCCCACTTACGCATGAGCGAGTGTTTTGTCTGTGTGGACAGCACTTCTGAGCAACAACGGGAGTTGCTGTAGCCCAGGAAATAAAGTTCAGGTCATAGAAACATGAACACAACAGGAGACCTGGATCCTGTTGCCAGCCAATTATTTATTATGGAAGAGGACTGGCAAAATCAGGTGAGACCCAGGCCTTGTTCATTTTCAGAAAAGTAAGCCGGTCAACATTATCGGCGGATAGTCGCGTGCGACGGTCTGTTACCACACCACCTGCAGCACTAAAGACACGTTCCGATAATACACTGGTAGCAGGGCAAGCCAGCACCTCCAATGCATACTGGCTAAGCTCTAGCCATGTATCCAGCTTAGAGACCCAATACTTGAACGGGGAAGAGCCGTCTGGGAGAACACTAACAGGGCAAGACAAGTAGTCTGTCACCATCTGACGGAAACGTTGCCTCCTGCTGACTGGAGCCGTCTGTGTAGCCGTGTAGCCGTTTGTGGCGGTCCCACAAAACTTTTCCACATTTGGGCCATACTGGCCTTGCCTTGTCCTGCGGCACTGCCTCTGCTACCTCTTTGTGCAGAGCTTCCTCCACTGCCTCTACCCACATGGCTGCTTTGAAAAGCACTACCAGCAACACTTGCGGGGGGGAATGGAGAACATGATGGCCTGCAAAAGTGTTTCTTGGTACTCCCGCATTTTTCGCTACCGGTTCAACTGTGGTATGAGGCTTTGTAAGTTGTCCCGGTAGCGAGGATCTAGGAGGGTGTACACCCAATAATCAGCCGTGTGGAGAATGTTGGCGATGCGGCGGTCATTTAACAAGCACTGCAGCATGAAATCAACCATGTGCTGCAGACTGCCAACTGGACCGGAAACGCTGTCCCCAGCTTGAGGCAGCATCTCTGCCTGCTCAGCATCACCCCACCCTCGCTGTACACACTGACTACTAGAGCCTTGTGTACCTCCCTCCTCTGGAGAGATGTGTTCCTCCTCCTCCATTGACTCCTCGTCATCCTCCTCACTAAGTGTCCCCTGCCTGGGCCTTTGTGTGGAAGAACGTTGCGCAGACTTGCCAGAAGCAGATAGCATTTCTGACGGCTCATCCTCGACCTCTTCAAAAACCTCCTCACTTAGTGCTTGTAAGGTTTTTTGAAGCAGACAGATGAGGGGGACAGTCATGCTGATTAGTGCATCATCTGCACTGGCCATCCGCGTGGAGTCATCGAAGGCACGCAAAACTTGGCAGATGTCCCTCATAGTGGCCCACTCAGTGGTGGTGAAGTGTGTCCGGCGCACAGTGCGACTTGTTTGCGCCTGATGCAGCTGGTACTCCATTACTGCTGCCTGCTGCTCACACAACCGCTCCAACATATGTAACGTTGAATTCCACCTGGTGGGGAGGTCACATATGATGCGATGTTCTGGCAGGCGGAATCGGCGTTGCAGAGATGCAATGCGCGATCTTACCATGCTGGAACGCCGCAAGTGAGCACACTCTAGGCGAACCTTGTGCAGCAGTGCATCAAGATCCGGATAGTCCCTCAGAAAGCTCTGCACGACCAAATTGAGCACGTGTGCCAGACATGGTATGTGAGTGAGGTTGCCTAGGCCCAGAGCTGCCACTAGATTTCGGCCATTGTCACTCACTACCAAACCTGGCTGGAGATTCGCTGGCACAAACCACACATCGTTCTCCTGCTCGATGGCATTCCAGAGCTCCTGTGCTGTGTGGCTCCGATTCCCCAAAGAAATTAATTTAAGGACGGCCTGTTGACGTTTGGCCACACCTGTGCTCATATCTGGCCTAACAGGCTCACGCAGTGCTGATTCCGAGGAACTAGAGTAGGAGGAGGACTCAATATGTACAGACTGCATTCCTGCAATCCTTGGAGTTGGCAGAATACGTACAGAGCCACTCTCCAGATCTGTACCCGGCTCCAAAACATTGACCCAATGGGCAGTGAGGGAAAGGTATCGTCCCTGTCCATGGCTACTGGTCCACGCATTGGTGGTCAGGTGGACCTTGCTACTGACGGCATTTAGTAGCGCATTTTTAATTTTTCCCTCCACATGCTTTTGCAGGGCAGGGACGGCTTGCCTGCTGAAATAAAAGCGGCTGGGCACATTGTATTGTGGAACTGCCAATGACATAAAGTTCCGGAAGGTGTCAGTCTCCACCAGCCTGAATGAAAGCATCTCAAGGGCCAGTAGTTTGGCAATGCCGGCATTCAGAGCCAGTGCTCGGGGATGGTTTGCCGAGTATGGCCGCTTTTTCTCCCATGCCTGTGCTACCGATTGCTGGAGAGTGGCCTGGGAGTGTGCTGATGACTGCGAACGTGGTTCAGTGGGTGTAATTTCACTGGGTCTCTGGACAACAGTGGCAGCGGTTCTTCCATAGCGTTCCAGTGAGGAAGCCGAACCAGCTGTGTGTGAACTGGAGGAAGAGGCCCCAACACGAGCTGAAGAGGTGGTAGGTGTTGCTGAAGGTTGGCCTACATCTTCAGTGTGTCTGTGTAACTTCACCTCGTGCTTGGTACGCACATGTTTCCACATATTTGTGGTATTGAGGTTGCTCACATTTTTCCCTCGTTTCACTTTCTGATGACACAGCTTGCATTTGACAAAGCAAATGTCATCTGCAACTGTGTCAAAAAAAGACCACGCACTGCAAGTCCTGGGAGCGCCCGTTTTGTGTTTTGGAAGAGGATTGCTCCTCACGGGTGCCAAAGTGGAGGCTACAGGCAACCAAGTCTGCCCCCGCCCTCTCCCTCCTCTTTTGGCCGTTCGGGGAATCTCTTCCTCAGAGCTGCTCCCACCACCTTCCTGTGGCTGACGCCATGATGGGTCAAGGACCTCATCATCTCCACTCCCCTCTTCAAGCATCGGCTGGTCCTGGGTTGTCTCGCCAGCACCGTACGCACCAGAAATTGGCAACTGAGTCTCATCATCATCAGATGAGCACTGAGGTGTGCTGACAATAGGCACTGGCCCACCTGCCTCTTCAGATTCAGAGGGACAAAGCAGTTGCGCATCACTGCATACTCCCTCTTCTTCACGCTCTAGAATGCTGCTTGGCTGGCCACCTCTTTCCAAGCCAACAGATTCTGAGAACAGAAGTAAAGATTGAGATGGCTCCTGTCCAGGGCTCTCAGACTGCCTGGGCAATTTGGCAGGTGGTGAAGAGACAGATGGTTGCTCTTCAGTGCTCTGGCCTTGGGAGGATGCGGAAGTCATTGAAGTGGATGTGTTAGCTGCCATCCATCCGACAACGGCTTCAATTTGTTCGTCACGCAGCAGTGGGGTACGGCGAGATCCTACAAAGCTGCGCATGAAGGACTGTTGCCTGGTAAAAGTGGGGGATGCCAGGTCACTGGTGGCCGCAGCAGAAACCGAATCCCCACGTCCTCTCCCTGCTGAATCCCCCCGTCCTCTCCCTGCTGAAACTCCACGGCCACGACCACGTGCCTTACTCCCTGCCTTCTTCATCTTGGTAGACTGATAAAGATAGGCAGAAAAGTAAAAAAGGGGTGGCTTAGTGTTCTTATTCCTGAACACCTGCTAACCAGTATAAGAAACACTAATTTGGCTAAGAGTGTGTGTACTACACTTTAATATGATCTAATGTGGCCTAGACAACTGTAAAGTGGAGTGTTTGGTGAACTTTATTTCCTTTTTTTTTGGGGGGGGGGAAGAAAAGGATGTGACCAAAGTTCGAAAGCTATAGTATCACAAACTTTTTGGAGCGATTACAATGCAGGAAGCTAACCTACAATGCAATTGATGAGGCTCCAAAAAATAGGGTGATACTAGTCTGGCTGGCCCTGAAGGGCACAAGCCAGCAAAAAGGCTCCTCTATCTAATCCTATATAGTGTTTGCAACCAATGACAATGGATGCGGTTGGAAGCACACTAATATAGGAGCAAAAATCTGGCTAAATTAGCTTCAAAAAAAGGACTATGTATGAGGCAGTGACGCACGCTGAGCGGACTACAGCTAGCGGTGGCTGTAGAACACACTGCAATGTGAGCTGCACTCACACACAGAGAGACCTATCAGACAGCCAAAAACAGTGCAGAGAAATGGGCTATAGCACTGAAAGGCTGCTGAAAGGCTCCGCTGTCCACTCCTTTAGTGTTTGCAACCAACGTATATGGATACGTATGGAAGCACACTATAGAGGAGAAAAAAAAAGCAGCAATAAAAGAAAAATGTGTATGAGGCAGAGACACACGCTGGCAGGCCTACAAGCAGACGTGCCCGCAGGACACACTACACAGCGTGGGTCTGCACTCACACAGCCCTTGCAGACAGCTATTAAAACTGCGCTGCTGGGCTACAAAAATGCTACAGTGGTGGATTATGTAGAGCAATAGATATTTTGGATGATCGCTATTTCTAACTGTCCCTCACAGTCTTCAACAGCAGCCTGTCCCTAACTGAATTCACAGCAGAGTGACCAGAAATGGCGGCTGCAGCGGTTTTTATAGTGCATCATGACATCATTTCAGCAGCCAATCACAGCCATGCCAGTAGTTAACATGCCTACATGCCTAACAGGATGTGCCCACACTTCTGAGGATCCCCATTGGCTGAATCAAATCGAGCGGGCTCCTAGCATTATGGGAACTTCCGATTCCAGTATTCGATATGAAAAAAGTATCAGAACTAAGTATCGGAATTCCGATACAGCTAATATCGGCCGATACCCGATACTTGCGGTATCGGAATGCTCAACACTAGTGGCGACCATACTCCTGGGGGCGCCACACTCCCCCCTAGTGCAATTCAGCACTCCTGGGCTGAAGAAAAACATGTAAACAACAGAAACAAATAAACAATTATAGGTGTACAAGATTCAAAAAGGAAAAATTTACAAAAACCAAATGCTCAAAAAGAGTCCTATGACGATAAGTCCATGCGCCAATGTCCATGGTCCCATTCCTGGGCAATTGGTGAACTATATAAAGGTTCTTACAGAGTCTCTGTAGGCACAAAACTTGAGAAAGGTTACATATTTACATTTTTATTAAACCATTCACTATTACTATAGAACATTAGACACTATCATTATTTACTTTAGCTTATTTATATGCTAAATCTGATGGGCGGTATACCTTGGGTACCACGGGTAGACCTACGTAGCTCTTGTGTGGGTAAACTGGGTAATAGCTGTCTACGGACTTTTAGACTCACTGTGGGCATGACAGATTCACCACTGGCAGGGCGAGGATTCTCTGGCTCCACTGCTGGTGTGGCATCCGCTGCCTGAATTTCCTGATTTTCAATGTTCTCTTGAGTCTCTGCTACTTCAGTTGCAGTAGGCTGGGGAAAGGTTAGGACAGGAACTACAATGGCGGGACCCATTCTTGTCCAGTTTGCAGGGAATTCACCAAGTACAGTGCTTACCTTTTCTTCCTCTTCTTCAATGGGCTGAAGATTGTTTTGTTCTTCCATCCTTTCATTTAACTGGTCAGGGCACAGTTTCAGATGATCCCTTGATACTGCTGCTGAGGATTCACCTCCATCCTTACTGATAAGGCACACTTTTGTGTTGTCGAAGTTCGATGGTAAGACGGTGTAGGGTTCAGCTTCCCATTGGTCATCCAATTTATGCAGCCTTCTTTTCCTCTTGAGGACTTGTTCTCCTGGTGACAAGGGAACTGCAGGTGCATTTTGGTTGTAGTTCTTCTCTTGTTTTTGTCTTCCCTGAGCTAGACTCTTTTCCACACACTCTTGTACCCTTCGATATTGCTGTTGCCTTCCTGTATCCCAGTCAGCACCTGCGGATAATACTTCAGGGGTAAGGACTCCCATATCCAAATTAATAGGCAACTTGCCAGGCCTCACTCTCATTAGGTAGGCTGGAGGGCAGTTGGTGGAATTCACAGGAATGTGATTGTAGAGGTCTACAAGATCTGGCAACTTTTCTGGCCACAGATTCCTCTCGTCAAAAGGCAAGGTCTTCAGTAGGTCAATCACTACCTGGTTCATCTTTTCACACATGCCATTGGTCTGTGGATAGTACGGGGTTGTCCTGATCTTCTTGCAACTGTACAAGTTACAGAATTCCTGGAACACTTCTGCCTCGAAAGCTAGACCTTGATCTGTAAGCACTCTCTCAGGGTAACCGTGTGGTCGGCAAAAGTGCTGTTGGAATGCTCTGGCTGCTGTCCTGGCTGTCTGATCCTTGACAGGCACTACTACCAGGAATCTCGAGTAGTGGTCAACGATGGTAAGAGCATAAATGTAGCCAGAACGGCTTGGGACCAGCTTCACATGGCCCAGGGCAACCAACTCAAGTGGTTGCTTGGTTATTATTGGCTGCAATGGAGCTCACTGGCTGTTAAGGTCCTTTCTGCGCAAATTACATTGTCCACACTCCCAGCACCAATTTTCAATAGCCTACCTCATACCAGCCCAGTAGAATCTCTCCCGGTGCAAGGCTTCCAACTTCTTCCATCCGAAGTGTCCAGCTCTATTGTGGTATGCTTCCAGGACCATCGATGCCTCTCTCTTTGGGACTACCACCTGCCAGACCAACTCATGAGTGTGGGCATTGATACTCCTCCGACACAGCTTTCCTTCATAGATGAACAGTCTGCCTCTTTCCTTCCACAACTGCTGGGTTTCTTCAGGAGCATCTGAATCCAGGCGTGAGTCAGCTTGTGACAGTAGCTCCTTCACCAGGCGGACTGCAGGGTCGTTAACCTGGGTTTCTGCCCAGTCATGGTGAGGCAATGGATTTAGGGTAGCCTCTTTCAGGATAGACCGTCTGTTTCTCACTCAATGGGCACGTTGGGACGCAATTGGCCGGTGGAAGGGAGGTAACTCTACTTCTTCGAGTGCCTCAGGGTCTTTGCCTGCATCTGGCAGATTAGGCATCCTGGACAGCGCATCAGCATTGGCATTCTTGTGCCCTGCTCGGTACTTGATAGTAAATTCATACATAGTTAGACAGCCGAGCCATCCACCGCTGCTCCAGTGCACCTAGCTTTGTAGTTTCCAAGTGAGTCAACGGGTTGTTATCCGTGAAGATGGTAAACTTGGCTGAAGCTAGGTAATGCTTGAATCGTTCAGTCACAGCCCAGACTATGGCAAGGAACTCCAGCTTGAAGGAACTGTAGTTGTCAGGGTTCCTTTCAGTGGGACAAAGCTTCCTGCTGGCATAGGAGATCACTCTTTCTTTGCCATTCTGTACCTGTGACAGTACTGCTCCCATTCCCACGTTGCTGGCATCAGTATACAGAACAAATGGTTGGTCATAATCTGGGTAGGGCAGAACTTCATCTCCTGTGAGAGCCATTTTCAGTCAAGTGAAGGACCTCTCCAGTTCCTCGTTCCATTCAAATGTAGAACTCTTGTTTCTGGCCTTCTTTGGTGGCCTACCAGAAGATTCGGCATAGGGGTGGCTATCTCAGTGAAGCCTTTGATGAACTTTCGGTAGTAGCCTACCAACCCGAGGAATTGACGTACTTCATGGAGGTTGATGGGCTTCTGCCAGTCCCGGATGACTGTGACTTTGTCAGGATCCGGTGCCACACCTTCTGCACTCACTACATGTCCAAGGTACTGTACCTTGGGCTTCAGGAGGTGGCACTTGGAAGGCTTCACCTTCAGGCCAAAGTTGGATAAGGCTTCAAACACTTCAGCCAGGTGCTTCAGGTGGTCTTGATACGTCTTGGAGAAAACAATGACATCATCCAGGTATAACAGGACTGTCTCGAAGTTCTTGTGTCCCAGACAGCACTCCATTAGCCGTTGGAATGTCCCAGGGATGGTGGAGAGGCCGAATGGCATGTAGTTGAACTCGCAGAGGCCCATTGGGGTGGTAAATGCTGTTTTCTCCTTGTCTGCCTCTGCCACGGGAACCTGCCAATACCCACTAATGAAATCCAAGGTGGAAAAATAGTTAGCAGTTTTAAGTGCAGCTAATGACTCTTCAATTCTGGGTAATGGGTAGGTATCCTTATGAGTAATGCTGTTAATTTTCCTGTAATCAACACACATTCTCATGGTACCATCTTTCTTTTTCACAAATACTATTGGAGCTGCCCCATGGCTACAACTGTCTCTGATCACCCCAGCCTCCTTCATTTCCTTCAACATACTTTTGGCACATTGGTATTGTGTTGGGGGTATAGGCCGGTACCTTTCCTTAATGGGTGGATGATCTCCAGTGGGGATATGATGTTGAACCCCTTTTGCCTTCCTAAAGTCTAGAGGGTGTTTACTGAATACCCGCTCATACTCCTGGGTCACCCGGTAAACCCCACTCTTTTGGTATGAAGGGGTGGAGTCAGTTCCCACATGCAGCTGCTGACACCACTTCTCCTTCTGCTTTACAGAGCCATTGTCCTCCACCTGGTCAGATGAGACCAAGGGCTCTGCTGCCCGTATTGCGTTGTTATTGACAGTGAGCAGCTTGGCAACTGTGGCATACCGAGGTATTATAGCCTCCTCCTCCCCACAAGTCAAGAGGCGCACACTGTACTCTCCCTTTGTGAACATCAACTACCCCTCTGGCTGTCAGGACAGTGGGCCGGCTATCAGAGTACACTGGTTCTACCACTGCCTGGTAATCCTTCCCTCAAGGCCTATGGCTGCCCGACACCAAATCAACATTTCACATCTGGGGGGAATTGCAATTGGGAAAGAATCACTCACTCTGACGCTGCCAATTTCTCCGCCAGAGAGTTCTACCTGCTGTCTTTGCATCAGGGCCTTGATCTCCTTCTGCAGGACTCGTTGTTCACTGGAACCAGCAGTCTCAGCCACCTGTTGTAACAAGACAATAACCTCGGAAAGACAATTTTCAATCACATTGGTACCTAGAGTCATCATTGGGTTACATTCTCGTCGATCAATATCCACAACTATCAGACCTTGAGATTTTAACTCTACTCTACCCACTTTAACAGTAATTTCTTTACATCCTATCTGCGGTAAAGACTGACCATTACTAGCAACTACCGTCAGTTCATCAGTTGGGCCACAGGTAAGGTCAGAGTCAGCCCAATACCGCTTGTTAAGGATATACGGCATAGTGTTCACCTGAGAGCCATTGTCCAGCAAAGCGTTCATGGGGAGGCCATCAATCACCACTGGGAGGACCGGTCGCCCTCCAACATACTTGGCTCGCCAGTTCCTTGGGCCTTGTGGTCCTACTCCTGGGTGTTGGCCCTCTGCCCCAGGGGTTACTCGTTTAAAGGACAGAATCTTGCGAAGTGACCTGCTTTGTGGCAGTGACGACAGATGGGACGTCCGTTCTGGTCATAGCGATCGCTGTTCCACCCTCGGAGTGGCGGGATCCTCTTCCTCCGCATCCACGGGACATCCTCTGGACTGGAGGCCAACTGGATCTTCTCCTTGGAGGACTCCTGCAGGGACTGCACGGTTTTGGCAAGTGCAGCCATACCTTTGGTCAACTCCTGGACCTGAAGACACAGTTCTGAAGATGGGTCATTGTCCAGAGTCTGTGCATCAGCCTCCACAGGGCTGAGGGGGAAAGATGTTGTTTCCTGGTGGTAGGTGATCGCTGGGCGCCTAGGGGGCGCTGGACGTCTGATAGTTGGTTCATACAGCACCCGGATAGCCCTGTCCTTGAAGTCTGCAAAATCCAGGTCAGGGTTCTGCAGGGCTATATTGGGCAGCTGTGCTCTGTGAGTACTGGATAGGAGTCCTTCAATAAACTGCTGCTTTAACAGTCTGTCTCAGTCCTGCACACTGTCTGGATCCATCTGCTTTATGGCTCGCAGCGCCTCCTGCAGGTTAAGAGCATAGTCCCGTATACTGTCCTGCGCTCTCTGCTTACATCCAAAGAATCTCATATTTATTTCAGCTGCAGTGCGAGTGTCAAAGGTGCTTCTGAGCTTAGCCAGAATCTTTTTAACAGTCTCTTTATCAGTGTCCTGCCAGGCTTTTACTTCTCTCTGCGCTTCACTTGTTAGCTGCCCAATAAGAATGCTCACTTTCTGACTTTCAGACAGGGGATACACTTCGAACAAGCTGCACAGTCTCTCTTTGAATTCTATCAGGGTATGTGACTCACCCGAGTACTGCGGTAGCCAGGCTGCTCCCGGTGTATAGGGCATGGACAGCGGCATTATGGGGACTGCTGCGGTGGGCGCTGATTCTTGCGGTGCCCTGGAGGCAGCACTGGCTGCCGGATTCAGTATTGCTGTTGGAGCCGCAGCTGCTCTGGATCCTGCATCTGGCGGCGCTGGGAGGTTAGCAGGAGCGTCCGCCGCTGCATTGGCATTGTCCTCAGACATTTTCTCTCCCCCCTAGTTAACGTGGGCCAGGCCGTGGGGTTGCGCTGGCTTACCGGATGCCGCTCCTCGGCTGGATCAGGGGGCGCCGGAACTGCAGGCCTCAGCTTCTCACTTCCCGCACGCTCTTCTCCTTTCGCGCTTCTCGGCTGGCTCCGCCCCGAAGGTCTGCCCCCTTTTCTTCCCGCGCGCGCCAATTACGCACACAGTCTATAGCACCAAACACAGTCTCTGGAACACAGGACCCGGGGATGCCGGGCTCCGTTAATCCTGTTTGTGACGCCAAAATGAATCGTCCGTCAGGGCAGTGGGGTACTCGGTACCGGGCTGGTATTTCACAGGGAAGTGTCACAGTAGCGGTGACCCGGTCCGTGGCCCTGGGCATCCATGTAAATGAGTGAAGTGATGGAATAAAGTTTATGAATAGATGATTCGTGACGCTACCTGTGGTGTTCTGCAAATGTTAAGCCAACGCTGCAGACAGATCCTCTGGGACAGATGGTGTAGTGCAGCAATGATGTTATAGCCCTCTACAGGCAGGGCTGTAGTCCCAGGGCAGTGTAGGTGGGTGTTGAAAAGGAAGGTGCAGTGTCAGGCACAGAGATATAACAGTGTCGGGGAGGTTGCAGCAAGAAGGCAAGGACACAATAGGTTGCAGTTTCTTTTCCTTTACTTGGCAAGTGCAGTCCAGGGTCCTGATTACTGATGGCACAGGAGCTGGTTAGCCTGGAAGCAAATCAGGAATCACTCTGGCAGATGGGTTGTGCAGTCTCCTTACTAGCACTCTCAATGAAGTACTCCCAGTACTGAGTTACACTGGAGTTCCTCCTTTCTGATGTTATCCACACTCCACTCGCATGGCAGACAGCCGTAGCCTTCTATCTCTCTTGGCTCAATCGTCGCTGTTGTGCCTCCAAGGATTATGTGGGAATAGAGCATTTACAGCTTCCTATTCCTCTGGTTTCTGGTGCAGGACTGTTAGTATCCATACACCCTTGGAGACCAGGCTCCAGGTCATGCGCTATCACTGGGACTGAGCTCTCCACTTTCCTCAGTCTCCCCAGCTCTTCTCCTCCACGTCTGCACACAATGCCCTCCTCACACTAACTGACTAATTTCCCCTCCTGGCCCTCAGAGAGCACTCCTCCCCCAATTCTGGTTCAGAGCTCCCTCTGCTGGCCCGCAGTGAGAACTGTGTTGCATGATATGATTAACTGCCAGAGAGACCCTTCATTGCTTCCAGGCATGACATCACTCTCCCTAGGAGGAAGGCAATGCCACTGTGGCGACCATACTCCTGGGGGCGCCACAGTAGGAGTACTGCCACCTGAGGAAGACAGAATCATCAGTCAAAACTCGTTGTGGATACTTGAAATAAAGAAGATTTTTCCAATACCAGCTCTTGTCCTTGCGCTCCTGTTGACCGAACCCTTCCAGCTTTACATTACCCATCCTCGTCCGAGGCACCGGCTGGAGCGGCATTACTTTGCCCCAAACCACGTATGGCTGGCCCTCCTTCATGGCCGTCCTCACCTTTGCTTGAACTATCAGTATAATTAAACATTGCTGGACTCCAATGAAGGAGTACAACCATCTCAAGGAGGATCACAAGGAAATAGACAGCATTTGACTTAAATATGAGTGTCTGAGCAAAGGGTCTGAATACTTATGACCATGTGATATTTCACCTTTTCTTTTTTAATAAATTTACAAAAATGTCTACATTTCTAGTTTTTTTTCAGTCAAGATGAGGTACAGAGTGTACATTAATGAGAAAAAAATATATTTTTTGAATTTACCAAATGGCTTAAATGAAACAAAGAGTGAAAACTGTAAAGGGGTGTGAATACTTTCCATACCCACTGTACATGTGCATGTGCGTGTAAATACAAAGTCACTGGCAAAGTGCTGGAGGGGTGATATGTTTCGCTGAGGCTATTGGCTTCAGTGATTTGAAACCCAGAAGTTTTGTTCCAGCAATCTAAGGGTATGTGCACACGTAAGCGTTATTTATTGTGTTTTTTAAGTGTTTTTACCGGCAAAAACGCTTAAAAAAAGCTTACAAGAGGCATCCCATTCATTTCAATGAATTCTGCGTAAAAAAACGTGCATTTTCTGGGAAGGAGTCCGGTTTTCAGTCAGGAATTTTCTGCACATCCCCTTAGTGTTGAGAGTGTTTAATCAGCCATTTTGTTTAAGGGCTGGGTTTTTTTTGGACAACCATAGACCGGGTGGGAGGTTGTCCACCCTATCTCTACCCCAGGGTGTGGTCTGAGGTTAAATAGTCGGCCTCCAGAGGCATTCAGTGTTCAGTAGGCTTAGAGAATGGAGCTCCAGTGCTTTGTGTCCTGTTCAGGAAAGCTGAACCTTTGAATGCTGATTACTTCTGAGCGGGCGGATCCACGCAGATGTATGGACTGTGCTATACCATTTTGTTTGGTTTTCCTGTTTTGCCCTAAGGGCCGTGTTTATTTTTACTTCACCATGGTTTATGCTGCATGTACATAATAAACCTGTGAAGGACTTGAAGAGACAGCGTTCCTGTGCCTACCACTGTGTACAGCTGAGTGAGCCGCTCCACCACAATGTGCATGTACAGTGTATGTGTGTGCGTGTGTAAATACATATGTATGTGAAGTGTGTGTCTGTGTGATGACATGATTATAGTTAAATAAAAAAATTGTTCAAGAATAAATATGGATTGTTGTTGTTCATGGAAATAAAACAAGATATCCCCTGAAAATAGACTCTAACCCACCTTTGGAGCAAAAGATAAGACCCTGACTTTTTTTTGAGGGAAACACAGTATCTCAGGTGTATTGGTGGAGAGTCCAAGTCAGTGGTGCGCAAATAATGACTACCTCAAGGGTTATGATCTTCAGGATACAGCAAGGAAAGATCATATCTTCATGAAAGTGTCAAATGGAAAAATAATAAGAGATTCCTTAAAGAGGTTGTATAGTTTAGAAACCAAATCTTCCTATTTCCTTTTACTGAATTTTGAGTTAACTAGATGGAGGCCCGATGCTATCGCATCAGGAGGGTGGTAATGTCATGATGGGGAGAGGCTTTGCAGCGTTGAGAATCTCTCCCCCCCATGTGCTCACCCACCTATACACTCTCTCTTTCCCCATGTGCTGACTTCTCCCGTTTGTGCTCTCTTATTTGACCTGTCTACCCCATGTGCTATCCCCCTTGTCTGCTGTCTCTCTCCTTCCTGTGCTGTGTTCTCCCCTCATGTGCTGTCCCGTTTGAGCTGTCTCCCCCTGTGCTCTGTCTCACCCCTGTGCGTTTTCTTTCTCCCCCATCTGCTGTCTTCTCCTCTCATGTCATCTCTTGTTTGACCTGTGAACTCCATCACTAAACAGTCAGTGCACAGCATGTCAGGAGGAATTTCTATATAAAGGGGTTTTCCCACGAAGGAAAGTTCATTTTAAAAATTGTCTGGGTCTAACCGTATAGAGAACATACCACAGCTCCTGGGCAGGGGAGGAAGCAAAAGACAATACTGACATTACAGCAGGAGATCGCAGAGGATACATTTTGTGAGGTAAAATATTGTTTAAAACAGTCAATGAAATATTTTGCCTCACAAAATGCATCCTCTGTGATCCCCTGCTGTAATATCAATATTGTCTTTTGCTTCCTCCCCTGCCCAGGAGATGTGGTATGCTCCGTACACGGTCAGACACAGACAATTTTTAAAATGAACTTTCGTTCGAGGGAAAACCCCTTTAATGTGACTGGCTTCCTCTGCCTGTAGACACATCGCACATCTGCCGCCGGGATCAGCCATATGATTCACTTCGCTTGCACGGAATTCGCACAGGCGCAGTGTGATGATGTTCCACTGCGTTAGTGTGTGAGTGTGTGTGTGAGAGTGAGAGTGGTGCATACGGCATATAGAGTGTGTGAGGGTGTGTGTGTGGTGCGACGGTGTTCTGCTGGTGGTGCCACGCAATAGGTTGGTACCAGCAGCAGTTTCCATATTGAGACACCCATCACTTGGGTGTCCCAATATGGTGGTCAGTGAACTTCCTCCACTTAGAATTCTGGGATACGGTGACATCTGGACAGAACAGGAAATGAAAACATTACTAGACAATTATATAAATAGATATCCTCTATTAAGAATTGTCAACCCTTGGCCAGAATGGAAATCACTTACAAAAATCATCTCTCTCTCTCTCTCTCTAGAATAGTCCAATTTTCACTGTTCAAATGGATGATGAGTGACTCTTGGATTTTGCAGATTACCCTTCTGTCTATTATTGCATTATTGAATTTTCAATAAGATGCTCTTGAGGACTTGTCCTTAATGCGTCATGTGGCTCCTTGGGATATGCAGTTTGTTGCTTGCCAATTGTTTATTGCTGTTTATATGTCATGGGAACTAGAGGAATCATAAGAGGGTAAGAAGGAATCAAGACGATAAAGAAAAAATGACTCATCAGCTTCACCTGGTATACTAAACCATTACTAAAGCACCTGCAGGTCCTGCAGTGATGATGTCCCCATCTATTATTTATTTGACCACTGTATCCATCACTTAGCTTGGTGGTCACATGCCATACACATGAATCTAAACACTAAGGCCAATGACTCCTTTTCCCCAAATTTCTAGGATATTGAAAGACTCCTTTAACATTTCCAGGATAAAAGGGTCCAGAGGTGGACAGAGATCTTACCAACTGTTGGGGTCCTTAATAAATCATTGTACATTAAAATTTTACAATTTATACATCATATCATGACTAAAATGGCATTGAGCTGGGATAAAGCATATGTCTTTGTCATTGTATCCAATATTCTATTAAAAAGAAGACTTATATGCAATATGTTGAGACATACAGTTGTGGCCAAAAGTATTGACACCCCTGCAATTTTGTCAGATAATACTCAGTTTCTTCCTGAAAATTATTGCGAACACAAATTCTTTGTTATTATTATCTTTATTTAATTTGTCTTAAATGAAAAACCACAAAAAGAATTGTCCTAAAGCCAAATTGGATATAATTCCACACCAAACATAAAAAAGGAGAGTGAACAAAAGTATTGGCACAGTTCGAAAAATCATGTGATGCTTCTCTAATTTGTGTAATTAACAGCACCTGTAACTTACCTGTGGCACCTAACAGGTGTTGGCAATAACTAAATCACACTTGCAGCCAGTTGACATGGATTAAAGTTGACTCAACCTCTGTCCTGTGTCCTTGTGTGTGCCACATTGAGCATGGAGAAAAGGAAGAAGACCAAAGAACGGTCTGAGGACTTGAGAAACCAACATGTGAGGAAGCATGAGCAATCTCAAGGCTACAAGTCCATCTCCAAAGACCTGAATGTTCCTGTGTCTACCGTGCGCAGTGTCATCAAGAAGTTTAAAGCCCATGGCACTGTGGCTAACCTCCCTAGATGTGGACGGAAAAGAAAAATTGACAAGAGATTTCAATGCAAAATTGTGCGGATGTTAGATAAAGAACCTCGACTAACCATCCAAACAAGTTCAAGCTGCCCTGCAGTCCGAGGGAACAACAATGTCAACCCGTACTATCCGTCGGCGTCTGAATGAAAAGGGACTGTATGGTAGGAGACCCAGGAAGACCCCACTTCTTACCCCGAGACATAAAAAAGCCAGGCTGGAGTTTGCCAAAACTTACCTGAAAAAGCCTAAAATGTTTTGGAAGAATGTTCTCTGGTCAGATGAGACAAAAGTAGAGCTTTTGGGCAAAGGCATCAACATAGAGTTTACAGGAGAAAAAAAGAGGCAGTCAAAGAAAAAAACACGGTCCCTACAGTCAAACATGGCAGAGGTTCCCTGATGTTTTGGAGTTGCTTTGCTGCCTCTGGCACTGGACTGCTTGACCGTGTGCATGGCATTATGAAGTCTGAAGACTACCAACAAATTTTGCAGCATAATGTAGGGCCCAGTGTGAGAAAGCTGGGTCTCCCTCAGAGGTCATGGGTCTTCCAGCAGGACAATGACCCAAAACACACTTCAAAAAGCACTAGAAAATGGTTTGAGAGAAAGCAGTGGAGACTTCTAAGGTGGCCAGCAATGAGTCCAGACCTGAATCCCATAGAACACCTGTGGAGAGATCTAAAAATGGAAGTTTGGAGAAGGCACCCTTCTAATATCAGGGACCTGGAGCAGTTTGACAAAGAAGAATGGTCTAAAATTCCAGCAAAGCATTGTAAGAAACTCATTGATGGTTCTCTTTTGTGTTTTTTGATTTAAGACAAATTAAATGAAGATAATAACACCAAAGAATTAGTGTTTGCAATCATTTTCAGAAAGAAACTGAGTATTATCTGACAAAATTGCAAGGGTGTCAATACTTTTGGCCACAACTGTATGGACTATAATCTACTATGGCATCTAATCAATTCTAACACTCCCTCTACATTTGGTGTGCTAGTCATCTCTCTCTCTCTCTACATTACATATGGGTCAGTCACCTTAATCTGTTTTCTATACCCCACTAATGTTTCGGAAAGCCTACAAGATCCTAAAACCCTTAGTAAAATAAGTCATTTTCGGGGGCGTAATAATCGCAGTTGCAAAGTGTGCGACCATGTGTGGAGGAGGGGCGCCTTCCCCAAGAGAAAATGGTCTATCAGCACAGCTTACTAGCTGGCAACCTGGGCAATTAACCCCCCTTTTTCTGGGCCTTTGAGCTTTATACTGTACATTTGCCCAAAACCAAGGGTCTCCTCCACTCGATGATCTCACAGGGTGAGCGGAGATAGGGAATGTACTCCCCTTCTGAAAGTTGAAAAAAAAAAACTTCTGCGGGCCAAATCGGGACATATCTCGAACTGTCAGACTCCCAGAGTGACGACAGGAGTATTATAGGTTTTCTTACAAAATAATCTTTAATTTAAGACCAAGCATCATATATTTAGGTATTACTAGGAGGCAGATACCCATTTCTCCATTTCTGGTGGGCACAGAAGCTTCAAAACCCACCTGTGGATAGCTCTAACCATGCAGTTTCCAAAAAGATAAGTTTCCTGCCTCTATGAATATTCTGCGTTATTATATTCAATCCTGAATATAAAAAGAACCATGTGCCTTTAAACAAAGCCTGAGTTAGCTGGTCATAAACCACATTCCCGAGGGAGGGGGGAAAGAGTGGGATAGAATTACAGACAGGCATAGGGAACTGCAGCTTTGTGAGGGGGCGATGTCTGTAAGCTGAGCCTGCACAGGAGGCTTCGTGTGTGTGTGTGTGTGTGTGTGTGCACACCGCACCAACCTAATGGGGGAGGGGCAGCGTGTCATTCAAAATCAAGGAGCTGCAGTCGATAGGTCTCTTTGTGTAATCGAAACCATGGAAAATTATTCATATTTTCCTGACATTATGATTTAAAGAACAGTGGAAGAACAGGGGACATGTATAACAGGATGGGAGACATATATTATACCAGCATGGGGAATATATATACAAGGATGGGGGACATATATACCAGGACGGAATCATATATACCAGGATGGGGAACATATGTACAAGGAAAGGGCCAAGGATTGTGGCATATATACCAAAATGGGGAACATATAACTATATGGGCTCAGGGGAACATTTATTACAGGATGGGGGACATATATACCAAGATGAGGTACATATATACCAGAATGGGCCAAGGATGATGGACATAACTGCATAATGGGAGGGGGGGGCAACGCATATGTCAGGATTTAGAACTCTACAAGGGCCCATACATTTGACCAACATGTGGGGGGGGGATCAAGTCCTCATATTGCACAGGGGCTCACTGGACTCTAGTTACGCCACTGTTTAGTAGCTTTGAGTATGTATGTTTTCTTTGAGTAGATTTCCACAGCCTATTTGAGATCTTCAAAAATGTTTTATTTTTTTGCCCATTTGAACCCACGTTAGAGGCTAATTACTCGGCTAGTAGGTAATTAACATTGCTTGTAGTCCAATGACAAGCCCAGGGGTTCTCAAACAATGCAGAACAATGAACAGAACAAGAGCATGTGAGGTGAGCTCTGTAAATCCCTTCCTCCTGGTGTGAGACAAGTATGTGCAAACTGTATTATCAGCAACATACATGATATATAAAATGAGTACGTAACCACCGTGCCTTTGATTTTCCAAAATCAATTCTTTTCATTCCTTGCACAGTTTGTTAGAAATCTACAGCCCTCCATATTCCTTTTACAGAATTACATTCAGGAACAATGAAACAGTATGATTGTGTACTATGACTAATAAAAAGTAATGGTCCATGTGAAGTCATTCTTACATTTTTAACGGCACAAGAAGCTTTAATATACACATTCAAATAAAACCCCCACATTTATTTAAACAGTGCTTGAAGGAATTGTCCGCTGCCATACTGAGATAATAAAGGGGGGCCCTGCAAACAGCACTATGTGTCTTTCTGCTCAGGAGAACCATTCGCTGCATTCAATGAACATGAGCAGAATTACTGACTTGCTATGAGCGCCGACCACTGGGTGGTGCTCATAGCAATTCGACACTGACAACCATAGAGGTCTCCAGGAGACCTCAGGTTGTCATGCTGACACACCGGGTGAACCGCGATCACGTGACAGGGCACACCCATGTAGGCTCTTGCCGGGAGGGTAGTTCATATGGCAGACTGGACACACATAGTACCACTGTCTCTGGCACAAGTCCATCTGTACCACCCATTTGACTTCAGGATGCTCCGCCCTCTTTTGGGTAACTACCACCTTTTGGGATACTGCCCCCTTTTGGAACTCCACCCCTTTTTGCAGAACAATTCCTGATTGGGTTACTGGCCCCTTTTGGAACTCCACAACTTTTTTGGCAACCATCCCTGTTTGGGTCACTGCCCCCTTTTGGGAGTACACCCTTTTAGGGACACCACCCCTCTCTGGGGTGCACCCTGCAGACTCCCCCACGGCCCTTTCATGCCCCAGTTTGCACAGTACACAGTTATCTCTCTGGGTTTGCACTGGCCCTTTAAGAGTTTGTTTCCCTGACAATCGGACATATGCACGGCCCCATAGCATTGGTCCGAGTGTTATCCAATATTTTGTTGGACTGCACTTGGACAAGAAGCACGCTCATCTGCACGAGCCCTAACACTCAAGGAAAGGAGGGAGAGAGCAGAGAGCGCCATCAGAATCGGGAGTAGGAGCTTTTTTGTTTTTTTTATCAGCTTTGGAAAAGCACTGAGCTAGATTTTTTTTCTGAATTACAGCAAAATGTCAGAAAATGTTTAATTAAGACTAATTACAAAGTTGTTTAATTTTACAATAAGGAAGCAAATGAACAATGAAAAAAAGTCTGAGTGAAGGTTGTACATAGCCTTTCAGGTACTATGATGGAACTGCATTTCGTGGTAACGGGAGAGACTTTTAATGGAAGATAAACCAATAGATTAGGTGTTGCAATCATCCTTATTTCTCTTTACTTGCCTGGCGTGAGGAGCATCAACTAATACTGCCAAAAAGATGACAGTCAAAAATATTAAGTAGAATAGCATGAAAGAGATTTGGATCTGTTCCTTTCCCCAATGAGATATGAAAAGACACAGGTTGTTTTATTATAAGGCTATTTATTTTATTTCCTATCAGTATGTCTCTGGAGTTTAGAAGGAAACGGGAGAACACGGAGGAAACCCACGCAAAGACCTGGAGAACACCCAAACTCCTTGGAGATGTTGTCCATGGTTGGATTTGAGCCCAGGACCCCAATGCTGCAGTGCTAACCACTGAGCAATTGTGTTGTCCATAGTTTCACCCTTCATTTCCTCCAACCTGTTGTTTTTGTTCCCCCATTTAGTTTTTTTTTCTTTTTTTTTTTTTAATCTCCCTTTACTTGCCTTAAGTTTAATGCAGTGATGTAGAATTGTAGTTTTAATGATGACCCATGTAGGGAAAATTGACCTCCTGTTTCTACATAGAGTTTAGAAAGATTAATCTAGTCACACTTTAATCACGCGATGTCATAGACCTGATGGAAAAGAGAAGAATTAGCTGGGTGCAAGGTCAAAATAAGCAATTGCAAGTACACAGTGCTATATGATAACTGCAATATATTAAGAGGATAAAAACTATGATGGGAGGAGGAGGAGGAGTGCTTCTTTAAGCCTCTACTGTTTCTGGAATCTTCAGTCCAGTGTGCAGTCTTATCAGTAACTGACAGCCAATAGCTGAATATCTTTTTAGATTTATGTAGAAACAGGAAGTTTTTTTCCCCTGCATGAGTCATCATTAGAACTACAATTCTACATGACTGCAAAGTCCCTGGCAGGGAGGAGGAGCAGCTAGGACAGAAGTTGAAGAGGAGGAGGTGGAGCTGAGCTGCCAGGATTTTTTTTTAAAGAGTTGTAGTTCTAATGATGACTCACACAGGGAAAAGAGACTTCCTGTTTCTACATACATCTAAGAAGGATTCAGCTATCGGTTGACAAAACTACAATTCTACATCACTGCAATGTGCCTGTCAACTCAGCTTCAACTCCTGACCCAGCTGCTCAGCTTGTAGTTCTAATGATGACTCATGCAGGGAAAAGTGACTTCCTGTTTCTACATAGAGCTTAGAAGGATTCAGGTAGTCTGTTTTTAATCACAAGATGTCATTGACCTAATGAATAAGAGTAGAATTAGGTGGGTAGAAAAGGCAAAATGAACAATTGCAATTACACAGTGCTCTCTAATTTTTAGACCTGATCATAGTGTAGAGTTACCTGTTGCAACTCAGTAGTGATCAGCCCAGTAAATTAAATTGATGAATAAGAAAAAAAATCTGAATATTCGGTTGCTTAGTAAATATGCCCCAATATCTGCACCCTATCCAGTGCATATAACATCTAACACTGCTGAAGCACAGCTAGCATAGAACTTGCTGCCTTATAAAAGGGCTAGATTTCTGTGCGAGTGGGGCAGGCTGCCATCACAATCTGCATGACAACATTATATATAAATCTATAAAGGCAGAGATGAATGTATTTATATTCGCACGCAGCTACGTGTGGGAGGTTCAGCGCTGTCTACGGTGTGATAGACGACACCAGACCCCCGGCTGCCAGTTATACTCTTCCCTCTTTGTATAATATAGAGATGGAGAGGCTCTTTCCTTTTGTTGCAGAATTGCAAGGGTCACTGTTTATTGCCCACCTTGGTGGATGTGGGATATTAAGATGCTCCCCCCCCCCTCTCTTCCTTCTCCTACCACCATATGGACTTTCCCTTTATGATTCACAGGCTGTTAAAACACTGGTTGCATCAAGACAAAGGAATCAGAGTTCATCTCCACAATGCCAGTCTGCCTGGTATTATTCCGTAGTGCCCCCTCGTCTTCGCATGTCGTGTTTTTGCTTCTCTTGAGGATCTTTCATCAGGAATGTAAGATTTTTTGGGTTGTTTTTGCAAAACAAAAAATCTATATATATTTTAGTAATAAGATATGGGTCACCTGCTTCCTTGCACATCAGGGTATAGTTAGGGGGTAAAAGTTTGCACCCTTGCGCTGGAAATAGTTGCAGCGCGCAGGCATGTAGGGCAGCAGTGGGATAAAATATCGCCTCCCTATTCTCCAGCCACGCTGCTCCTCTACATTACTTGTTTCCACTGCATTGTCTATAAGAAGTAAGTAGGCAGGAGGTTGTCTCTTTCTCTATGTCGGCACAGCCGGTTCATTGGTAATGTGATGATTGTCCTGGGGGACATTTGATGGATTAGAGAGCTAAACAGCTCCATTGCAAAGCACCACCTGATCTCAGGCCTGCGTCCCATATAAAGACAGCATGAGTGCTGAGCTCAGCTATTGCTGCCAGATTTCCCCCTCCCTCCTTTTCCTGCTCCCTTCATCTCCTTTCTCTCTCTCTCACTCTCCCTCTCTCTCTCCAGCACACTGCAGAAAGTCGGAGCTGTCCAGTGCTGAATGTGAACCGCCGTCCCCCCAATCTCTTTAAAAAGACTAGCGCTAAAACAAAAGGAGACCCTCGTCCAGTTCACCATGCCACGCTCTTTTCTCGTCAAGAAGATAAAACTAGATGACTTTTCATCCAGCGGGATTTCAGCCTCAAATTACCATCACTTTGATGATCCCTGTGTCCTGGGGCAGTCGCTCGCCAGCAGCGTAGGAAGCTTGGGAGTCCCTGTTGCCGAAAACGGTAAGTCATCACCTTGCGCATGGATGGCAGAGGATGTATCAGATGATATACCCACAATGTGGTGACATAGCATAGCATTACATGGCACATCGGGGGAATTGTCCTACCAGACTAAACCTGGGTCCATACACGTGGACATTTTTTAAATTTTTTGACCCATTACTATATGGACCAGTTGTTGTACACGATGCTAAAAAGTTTGCTCCGGCAAAGTCGGGTTGAGCGTTACATATACTTTGCGAACAGCGCAATAAATGGATGCGGCCTCGGAGAAATTATCCGATTCTACAATCAATGTTCGGATTTGATGCATTTTGTTCCTGCTAATGGTATGGTTATAACCGCTAATATAATGTGATTGAATTGGTAGTAATATGGTCATTTATCGGCAAATGAATGCATTGTGCATGGCAGAATGAAGGTGAAAGAGTTGCCTGCCATGTCTCTGGTCTTCAATGGTCCAACTGCCCCTGTTGACTTTGGACACGTGTAGCTACCAGGCCTTGGATGCTCTTAACCCTTATTGTGTGGGTCCGTCCTAATTATCCAAGACCTTCTTCCCAATTCCTATACTATGTCAACAATGCTATATCAAAAATACATAGAAAAGGAAGAACTATGAGTAAGTTCGCAAGGGGGCCAATGTCAGCCCCAACGCAGAGACCATGTATTACTATCCCAGTTCCACTAGATGTGTGGAGCAATGCAGGCCCAGATGCGGAGCCACGTTTTCCTGCTATCACCTGTAGAATAAGAGCTCAATTAACAATAGTTTCCTTGGATGTATAGGTAGTGAGGGCCCTTGGCTTCTTTGAGGACATGGTATTAATTCCTGTACTATCAAGCCCTTGATGTCTTTTAGAGGAGTGAATGCCAGAGCCTTACAGAGGGAAGGACAGAAAGGATGGGGGGAGGGGATCTAAGCTTTCTCCGGGGACCTCATTGTTCAGGAGGCAGCCAAAAGACTCTCTCTAAAGCCCTTTAAGCGACTCCATCCTCGGGGAATGGGATCTGTTTGGGATTTCTGCGGTTGAAGGAAAAAAAATGACAAGGCTGTTTTATTTGATCAAATTTACTCTTAGGTGATAATGTATTTATCGCTTGTGTATCGTGATGGGGGATGGAGAATCAGGTAGACCTTATGTGTGTTATATGGAGCACAATGGATAGACTTTTCAGTATAACCTTGTACTGTACTTCTGCTACTGAGATGCAACTTGTGGTCCCAGGGCAGGACATCTGCAAGCTAAGCACATCTTACTCCGAGACTGCAATCTATAAGACTGTCCCTTGTAGGCTTCATCCAGGACAAGACACCTTCACAGTAACATCACTAGAGCAGAAGCTACTGAGTCTGTAAAACAAATATACATTTCAAATCTTTCCTTGCACCAGAAAAAAACTAGCCCCTGCATCGTCCTATCTGCAGTGGTACTACAAATTTCAGCAACCATCAATGACATACAGGGCTTGTAGGGTCACAAGAGATAGTTGTCTTGTAGACTAGATAATTTCTAGTTAAACCATGTCCATATCATTCAATCAATCAGAATTATGGCATTAAACAATGGAATTAAGATAAAGGGTAATTATAAAAATTTTGGGATAAAAATGCAGATTTGACAATCTCATGGGTTTTTTTGCAATGATGGCAACAGATTGGAAAAATGCACTTGCAGAGTCTAGGCAGAAACCTGTGGAATTCAACACAAATGCCATCGTCATCATAATCTATAAGAAATCATCATACATCATTTTTCTGAAACTTTTCCCAATTTTTCTACCTTCTGGTTGATGTCCATTCTCTATGATAATACATCTACCCTATGTAACTACCTGGAAAAATGATTGTTCTTACCTTGTGAGATACAAATTCATGACCCCAGTACTGCAAGGTGACAGTGTCACACACTACTTTCCAGTACTGAGGACTGGTCATAGTGTTACGTTGAATCCCTGAACCCCAACATTACTGGTTCTACAAAGGTCTCAACATTCGGCACATGACCACCTGACAAAATGTCATCAGAGATCAAACAGGTGTCACTGAGCCCTACATCTAAAAAAAGGTATTAATGCTACAGTCTCACAAGGGAAGTGTATCTGGAAGGAAGCGCCTGTCTCAAAGTCACGCTCTTGAAAATAACCTTGCTGTGTGCTTGGAGAGGTGTGAAATATTGCTGAGGAAAGCTGTTTTCTACCTGAAGCATGTGACTGCACAATCTGCAAATAAGGAGGCAGAAAGATGACGAAGAATAACAATCTGTGAAGCGAGATGGATAGTCAGGCAGCGGTTATTGTGGTAATGGACTTGTCAATCTTCTACACCTTGACGGTGCTGTAGCCATAAGAAGATAGAACTTGCATTCCTTGTGTTTGATAGACGTGGAAGATTATCTGGTATCACCTAGCACACCGACTGCATTTATTATCATTGTGTACACACTGGCGGACACAGATGGAAGAGGGCCCCTATGTAAGAACAATATATGGGCCCTTTGCAGTTATGTAGCCTATCATAATGCACAAATCCACCTGTTTTGTAAGTCGGAACGGGCCCCTTTACCTCCTAGGCTGCATAGGTTGCACCATGTCTGTGCCAGTGTGTAAAGTGGATGACCACATTGTGCCTCCAGGAAGTCTTGTTATCTGTTTGGATCTTCAGTTTTTTTAATGTCAATTGCATGATTTCCATTAATCTAGTTACTAGTGGTCTCCTTCTTTCACCTTCCATGTCCTTTATTTTTATTAAAAATAAATAATCTTTATTTTTATATAGCGCTAACATATTCCGCAGCGCTTTACAGTTTGCACACAGTATCATCACTGTCCCCGATGGGGCTCACAATCTTAATTCCCTAACTGTATGTCTTTTGGAATGTGGGAGGAAACCGGAGTGCCCGGAGGAAACCCACGCAAACACGGGGAGAACATACAAACTCCTTGCAGATGTTGTCAAGGGTGGGATTCAGGACTCCAGCGCTGCAAGGCTGCAGTGCTATCCACTGAGCCACCGTGCTGCCCCAAATTCTTCAGTGAATTGGGTCTTCTAATGCTATATCCAAAATAACATAGAGCTTCGGTCTGACCATTGGGGTTTTGAAGGACAGTAAGGTTGGATTTGGTTGAGTTATAGGACCATACATAACATTCTGCTCAAGGTATGGAATCATACACAGTATTCTGCTCAAGGTATGGGACCATACACAACATTCTGCTCAAGGTATGGGACCATACACAACATTATGCTCAAGGCATGTGACCATACACAACATTCTGCTCAAGGTATGGGACCATGCACAACATTCTGCTCAAGGTATGGGACCATGCACAACATTCTACTCAAGGTATGGGAGCATACACAACATTCTGCTCAAGGCATGGGACCATACACAACATTCAGCTCAAGGTATGGGACCATACAAAACATTCTACTGAATGTATGGGACCATGCACAACATTCTGCTTAAGGTATGGGACCATATACAAGATTCTATTCAAGGTATGGGACCACACACAACATTCTGCTCAAGGTATGGGACCACACACAACATTCTACTCAAGGTATGGGACCATGCACAACATTCTGCTCAAGGTATGGGACCATATACAACATTCTACTCAAGGTATTGGACCACACACAACATTCTGCTCAAGGTATGGGACCACACACAACATTCTACTCAAGGTATGGGACCACACACTACTTTCTGCTCAAGGTATGGGACCACACACAACATTCTACTCAAGGTATGGGACCATATACAACATTCTACTGAAAGTATGGGACCATGCACAACATTCTGCTCAAGGTATGGGACCATACACAACATTCTGCTCAAGGTATGGGACCATACAAAACATTCTACTGAATGTGTGGGACCATGCACAACATTCTACTCAAGGTATGGGACCATACACAACATTCTGCTCTATGTATGGGATCAAACATGACATTCTACTCAAGGTATGGGACCATACACAACATTCTACTGAACGTATGGGACCATGCACAACATTCTGCTTAAGGTATGGGACCATACACAACATTCTGCTCAAGGTATGGGACCATACACAACATTCTGCTCAAGGTATGGGACCATACAAAACATTCTACTGAATGTGTGGGACCATGCACAACATTCTACTCAAGGTATGGGACCATACACAACATTCTGCTCAATGTATGGGATCAAACATGACATTCTACTCAAGGTTTAGGACCATACACAACATTTTACTGAAGGTATGGGACCATACACAACATTCTACTGAACGTATGGGACCATGCACAACATTCTGCTTAAGGTATGGGACCATATACAAGATTCTATTCAAGGTATTGGACCACACACAACATTCTGCTCAAGGTATGGGACCATGCACAACATTCTGCTCAAGGTATGGGACCATATACAACATTCTACTCAAGGTATTGGACCACACACTACTTTCTGCTCAAGGTATGGGACCACACACAACATTCTACTCAAGGTATGAGACCATATACAACATTCTACTGAAGGTATGGGACCATGCACAACATTCTGCTCAAGGTATGGGACCATATACAACATTCTATTCAAGGTATTGGACCACACACAACATTCTGCTCAAGGTATGGGACCACACACAACATTCTACTCAAGGTATGGGACCACACATTACTTTATGCTCAAGGTATGGGACCACACACAACATTCTACTCAAGGTATGGGACCATATACAACATTCTACTCAAGGTATGGGACCATATACAACATTCTACTCAAGGTATGGGACCACACACAACATTCTACTCAAGGTATGGGACCACACATTACTTTATGCTCAAGGTATGGGACCACACACAACATTCTACTCAAGGTATGGGACCACACATAACATTCTACTCAAGGTATGGGACCATATACAACATTCTACTCAAGGTATGGGACCACACACACACAACAATCTGCTCAAGGTATGGGACCACACACAACATTCTGCTCAAGGTATGGGACCACACACAACATTCTACTCAAGGTATGGGACCACACATTACTTTATGCTCAAGGTATGGGACCACACACAACATTCTACTCAAGGTATGGGACCATATACAAAATTCTACTCAAGGTATGGGACCACACACAACATTCTACTCAAGGTATGGGACCATATACAACATTCTATTCAAGGTATTGGACCACACACAACATTCTATTCAAGGTATTGGACCACACACAACATTCTGCTCAAGGTATGGGACCACACACAACATTCTACTCAAGGTATGGGACCACACATTACTTTATGCTCAAGGTATGGAACCACACACAACATTCTACTCAAGGTATGGGACCATATACAACATTCTACTCAAGGTATGGGACCACACACAACATTCTACTCAAGGTATGGGACCACACATAACATTCTACTCAAGGTATGGGACCATATACAACATTCTACTCAAGGTATGGGACCACACACACACAACAATCTGCTCAAGGTATGGGACCATATACAACATTCTATTCAAGGTATTGGACCACACACAACATTCTGCTCAAGGTATGGGACCACACACAACATTATACTCAAGGTATGGGACCACACATTACTTTATGCTCAAGGTATGGGACCACACACAACATTCTACTCAAGGTATGGGACCATATACAACATTCTACTCAAGGTATGGGACCACACACAACATTCTACTCAAGGTATGGGACCACACACAACATTATACTCAAGGTATGGGACCACACATTACTTTATGCTCAAGGTATGGGACCACACATAACATTCTACTCAAGGTATGGGACCATATACAAAATTCTACTCAAGGTATGGGACCACACACAACATTCTACTCAAGGTATGGGACCACACATAACATTCTACTCAAGGTATGGGACCATATACAACATTCTGCTCAAGGTATGGGACCATATACAACATTCTACTCAAGGTATGGGACCACACACACACACACAACATTCTGCTCAAGGTATGGGACCATACACAACATTCTACTGAAGGTATGGGACCATACACAACATTCTACTGAAGGTATGGGACCATACCATATTGTGCAATATTAGAAGGCCACAGAGACAAAATAACGTCCCCATCACAGAGTGATTGCTGTCACCTCAGCCCAAAACCGATTATAAACTGGAAGAGCTTCCCTAAACAAAAAATGCCAGTGAGGCCCTTTCCCTTGGTGAACGTACAGCAGCCCGGATAACTACAGATGCCTGCAGATTTCCACATAAAGTCAATAAATCCTGTAATGACAAAACTAATTACATCTCTCCCCCCGTTAGAAGCATCTGTTGGGTGGTAAAGCTGGAGAAAACAAACCAGGCTGATAAAGCTGCAATGTTCATAGAACCAGGACCGATCTGAGGCTCGTAGACAATGAGCTGCTGCATTTACCTTCACTATTAATGCATGATATGTGCAAGAGCCAAGATTTGTTTGTGGGCTCCACTTATCTGCAATCTTTATCTATTATGGCTGGAGCAGCAGATCTGGAGAAGATGTCATCCTCTAGCCATGGCGCTGCAGGCCCAGAAGTAGAGACTTGTTTTTCCACGTGCTCTGCAGTGTCACCTTGATACAAGGCACATGCATTAAATCTGCAGAGGAGGGGCAGGAGCCGTGTCGATGGCACATGTATACGTACAAGCCACATCCCTGGCCGTCGTTTTTTTTCGCACACACAAGCAGAGTATAACAGTCAAAGACCAAAGCTTGGTTTGTGCAGTGCAGAGGTTTATCTCTTAAGCTTAGCGAATGCTGCACATTTAGGACATGCATGTAGACCGTTCAGTGTGGGAGTTGTGCGGAGAAGCCGAAGCCAACAAGAGAAAAATAAATGGACAGCGGATTTGAGATTCCTGACCCCAGCTAATGCTTGCATTAAATGGAATATTGACTGCACGCTAATGGTTTAAGAGATTCAAGAAGTTAAAGGGTCACAATGCCGAGCGTTGATCTGTTCCACTGCAGAGACAGAAAAGTAGATTCCTGCCGCATCGCTTCGCTGACAGCCATCAAAAGCAAAAAATAGGAAGTGAATGCGGGGCGCTCAGAGCATCGGTGGTGTCTGTTTATAGCAATATAGATGCAATGACAGCAGTGGGGTAATGTGTATCTCAGCAGAGATCATCCTTCCGTGCTGAGCTGGAGAACGGCTCATCTTGCAGATCAATAGATCACAGTTATCGACAGAAGAGTCCAGTAAATAATGTCACAGCTGGGATGACAGAGGGAACAGGTGTCATAAACTTGTGGCTGAGAAAAGAGCATTATTTTACAAATGCAGGAATCTGCACTTATAAGAATAACTGACACCTACCGCTCTGCTGCAGTTTTCTGGTCTATACATATGAGGATTGTTCATCCTGAGCAAAAAAAAAAAACAATTAGGGAAACCTATATAATGATCATGATACATCCAGTACTAGATGACCGGGCATAAACGGTTTTCTGATTCCATCAGATTTACATAAATATACCAGATACTAAAAATATAGATTGACATACGTAGTTTTTTTGCTATCGGTTTTGTAAAAAAGTAAATTGACTTTGTCACAATCCTACAGTTACATCAATTGCAGATGACATCACAAGAATGCAATAGAAGGATAGGCTTTTTTTAATCAATGTTTTGAGTTGAGCGTTGCAGTGATAGAGTATTAATGTGATGATCCTGCAGTGGTCTGACACTTGTAATCTCAAAATTGTGACTCCTTAAGCTAAGAAACGCCAATATATTCAGCAGCGCTGGACACTCAATGGTTCAGTTCTTTCTATGTCACATATACAAACCGGTCAGTATTCATTAAATATGTGGACAAAGCTTCAAATATAGTGAAAACTTCAAGCCTAGTTAAATGATAAAAAATGCTTTAGATTCTCTTCTGATTTGTGGTTATCTGGAAATTAAGAAAGGTGACTGCATTTCATTAAAGCAGTTTGAGCTCCATTTCTCAAAGCGCCAAATCTACCGCAGCGATGTGAAATGTTAAGGGGTCACCTGGTGGGGTGGATTCTCTAAACTGCAGGTCAGGGTGGGCAGCATAGTTTGAAGGTGTAGTGGAGAGGGTTTTGACTGCTACACAAATCAGTGAGGTCCAGGACTGCAGAGTATGCAGAACAAGCAGAACAGGTGCAACAGATAAAGCAGAGCAATGTTCCCATATGCACATGGGAGTTGTAGCTGTATAAGAAAGTCATATCTTCCAGCAGGGATGAAGTCAATCAACGATTGTGCTCTTGATATCTTCCAGCAAGGCCCTGGTTAATTATAGGAATAACAGAGAAGGAAATTCAGTCTGGTATCCTCCACCAGGGAAATGGTTAATAGCAGTGACGTATGCAAGCTGGGAATTGTAGTGAGAAAATGATTAACCCAAATATAGCAGTATAGTATGGGCAAAGCGAAGACTTGCTAGTACAGAGGCGTTACCTTGATTGCAGAGGCTAGGTGTGATTAATTGCGAGAAGTTGGTTTCTCATGTGCTGAAAGGTACGTGTGGAGTTAGTTGGATTGAGCTTTAAAGCATAAAACTTATCAGTAGCAGAGAAAATGATAAGTCACTTGGGTGGATAAATTTGAAGCAACTATGGGCAACGCTATTTAATACTCAAGAATGTGGCCTCTGCATAACCCGGTCTTAAAATGCTTGAGGTGATGATGTCACTGGGTTACTTGAGAAACCCGGTGTGGACTACTGCAGAGGAGAAGGAAGCAAGGCCTGGTGCTAGAGCCGGGTCAGTAAAATAACATACATTCTGGCTTCCTGCACCCACCATTAGAGGGAGCTCAGGGGCTTCCCGTATACTGTGTAATAAATGACTTCAATGTATAAACAGTATGTAGTGAGCATCTGCTCCTCCTAATGACTAGTGGTGGCTGCAAGTGGCCATGATGTTATTATTATATAATGTAATAATGTCTATGCGGGAATGTGGTCTATTGCGTATGAAGAATTGAGCTCCACCTCCATTAAATATATATTATGACGCTAAGATATGTTTTGTAGCTGGATACCCAATAGCTAATTGCTTCATTTCTCTATGTTCAACATAATAACAACCATTAAACAATGTTCACTGCAGTGAAAACAAATCTAGGTCAAAATAAAACGAGATATAAAAGTAAATGTACATATCTCTTAGGGGCAGACAGGAGATTTGGTCTTTGAGAAATTGCTTGAATTGATACGGAAAATATGAGCATTTTGATCCTATTGATTTAAATCAGAATAAGAGATTTCCTCGCTATTTGCTGAGGATAAATAAAAAGCCTGCAGAGCCTCATAATGGTATGAAACCAAATCCTTCCCCTTGTCCCAATTCTCCTGACAGTTCAGTAAAGTAATAGAGGTAATACGAGGCCTCATTATGTAACAGTAAACATGATGATGTCAGTGTAAAATTAAATGGGGATTTTTTTTTTTATGGAAACCACTGCGGGGTGCGCACTGTGCACCTACTATTCTGCTTACAAATCGACTGCCTCTCTGTGCTATGAATTATTCATATACTGTATGCTGACCTGTCCTGAACCCGCCAGATAACGTCAGATGCATAAACTCAACAGCATGGAACAGAGCAAATCTGATTATAGACATAATGAAACATCTTGTGTATTAATAGGTTACACTGTCACATTACCATACTCAGAAGTCAGTGTGTCATTGTCCTGTACCCCAAGTATCAGGGTCATTGTCCTGTACCCCAATTGTCAGTGTCATTGTCCTGTACCCCAAGTGTCAGTGTCATTGTCCTGTACCCCAAGTGTCAGTGTCATTGTCCTGTACCCCAAGTGTCAATGTCATTGTCCTGTACCCCAAGTGTCATGTCATTGTCCTGTACCCCAAGTGTCATGTCATTGTCCTGTACCCCAAGTATCAGTGTCATTGCCCTGTACCCCAAGTGTCAGTGTCATTATCCTGTACCCCAAATGTGAGTGTCATTGTCCTGTACCCAAGTGTGAGTGTCATTGTCCTGTACCCCAAGTGTCAGTGTCATTGTCCTGTACCCCAAGTGTCAGTGTCATTGTCCTGTACCCAAGTGTGAGTGTCATTGTCCTGTACCCCAAGTGTCAGCGTCATTATCCTGTACCCAAGTGTGAGTGTCATTGTCCTGTACCCAAAGTGTCAGTGTCATTGTCCTGTACCCAAGTGTGAGTGTCATTGTCCTGTACCCCAAGTGTCAGCATCATTATCCTGAAGCCCAAGAGTGAGTGTCATTGTCCTGTACCCTAAGTGTCATTGTGTCATTGTCCTGTACCCCAAGTGCCAGTGTCATAGTCCTATACCCCAAGTGTCAGTGTCCTTATCCTGTACCCCAAATGTGAGTGTCATTGTCCTGTACCCAAAGTGTGAGTGTCATTGTCCTGTACCCAAAGTGTCAGTGTCATTGTCCTGTACCCCAAGTGTCAGTGTCATTGTCCTTTACCCAAGTGTGAGTGTCATTGTCCTGTACCCCAAGTGTCAGTGTCATTATCCTGTACCCCAAGAGTGAGTGTCATTGTCCTGTACCCCAAGTGTCATTGTGTCATTGTCCTGTACCCCAAGTGTGAGTGTCATAGTCCTGTACCCCAAGTGTCAGTGTCATTATCCTGTACCCCAAGTGTCAGTGTCGTTGTCCTGTGCCCCAAGTGTCATTATCCTGTATTCCAAGTGTCAGTGTCTTTGTCCTATACCCCAAGTGTCAGTGTGTCATTATTCTGTACCCCAAGTGTCATTGTCCTGTACCCCAAGTGTCAGTGTGTCATTGTCCTGTACCCCAAGTGTGAGTGTCATAGTCCTATACCCCAAGTGTCAGTGTCATTATCCTGTACCCCAAGTGTCAGTGTCGTTGTCCTGTACCCCATGTGTCATTATCCTGTATCCCAAGTGTCTGTGTCTTTGTTCTGTACCCCAAGTGTCAGTGTGTCATTGTTCTGTACCCCAAGTGTCAGTGTGTCATTGTTCTGTACCCCAAGTGTGAGTGTCATTGTCCTGTACCCCAAGTGTCAGTGTCATTATCCTGTACCCCAAGAGTGAGTGTCATTGTCCTGTACCCCAAGTGTCATTGTGTCATTGTCCTGTACCCCAAGTGTGAGTGTCATATTCCTGTACCCCAAGTGTCAGTGTCATTATCCTGTACCCCAAGTGTCAGTGTCGTTGTCCTGTGCCCCAAGTGTCATTATCCTGTATTCCAAGTGTCAGTGTCTTTGTCCTGTACCCCAAGTGTCAGTGTGTCATTATTCTGTACCCCAAGTGTCATTGTCCTGTACCCCAAGTGTCAGTGTGTCATTGTCCTGTACCCCAAGTGTGAGTGTCATAGTCCAATACCCCAAGTGTCAGTGTCATTATCCTGTACCCCAAGTGTCAGTGTCATTGTCCTGTACCCCATGTGTCATTATCCTGTATCCCAAGTGTCTGTGTCTTTGTTCTGTACCCCAAGTGTCAGTGTGTCATTGTTCTGTACCCCAAGTGTCAGTGTGTCATTGTTCTGTACCCCAAGTGTCATTGTCCTGTACCCCAAGTGTCAGTGTCATTGTCCTGTACCCCAAGTGTGAGTGTCATTGTCCTGTACCCCAAGTGTCAGTGTCATTATCCTGAAGCCCAAGAGTGAGTGTCATTGTCCTGTACCCTAAGTGTCATTGTGTCATTGTCCTGTACCCCAAGTGTGAGTGTCATAGTCCTATACCCCAAGTGTCAGTGTCATTATCCTGTACCCCAAATGTGAGTGTCATTGTCCTGTACCCAAGTGTGAGTATCATTGTCCTGTACCCCAAGTGTCAGTGTCATTGTCCTGTTCCCCAAGTGTCAGTGTCATTGTCCTTTACCCAAGTGTGAGTGTCATTGTCCTGTACCCCAAGTGTCAGCGTCATTATCCTGTACCCAAGTGTGAGTGTCATTGTCCTGTACCCAAAGTGTCAGTGTCATTGTCCTGTACCCAAGTGTGAGTGTCATTGTCCTGTACCCCAAGTGTCAGCATCATTATCCTGAAGCCCAAGAGTGAGTGTCATTGTCCTGTACCCTAAGTGTCATTGTGTCATTGTCCTGTACCCCAAGTGCCAGTGTCATAGTCCTATACCCCAAGTGTCAGTGTCCTTATCCTGTACCCCAAATGTGAGTGTCATTGTCCTGTACCCAAAGTGTGAGTGTCATTGTCCTGTACCCAAAGTGTCAGTGTCATTGTCCTGTACCCCAAGTGTCAGTGTCATTGTCCTTTACCCAAGTGTGAGTGTCATTGTCCTGTACCCCAAGTGTCAGTGTCATTATCCTGTACCCCAAGAGTGAGTGTCATTGTCCTGTTCCCCAAGTGTCATTGTGTCATTGTCCTGTACCCCAAGTGTGAGTGTCATAGTCCTGTACCCCAAGTGTCAGTGTCATTATCCTGTACCCCAAGTGTCAGTGTCGTTGTCCTGTGCCCCAAGTGTCATTATCCTGTATTCCAAGTGTCAGTGTCTTTGTCCTATACCCCAAGTGTCAGTGTGTCATTATTCTGTACCCCAAGTGTCATTGTCCTGTACCCCAAGTGTCAGTGTGTCATTGTCCTGTACCCCAAGTGTGAGTGTCATAGTCCTATACCCCAAGTGTCAGTGTCATTATCCTGTACCCCAAGTGTCAGTGTCGTTGTCCTGTACCCCATGTGTCATTATCCTGTATCCCAAGTGTCTGTGTCTTTGTTCTGTACCCCAAGTGTCAGTGTGTCATTGTTCTGTACCCCAAGTGTCAGTGTGTCATTGTTCTGTACCCCAAGTGTGAGTGTCATTGTCCTGTACCCCAAGTGTCAGTGTCATTATCCTGTACCCCAAGAGTGAGTGTCATTGTCCTGTACCCCAAGTGTCATTGTGTCATTGTCCTGTACCCCAAGTGTGAGTGTCATATTCCTGTACCCCAAGTGTCAGTGTCATTATCCTGTACCCCAAGTGTCAGTGTCGTTGTCCTGTGCCCCAAGTGTCATTATCCTGTATTCCAAGTGTCAGTGTCTTTGTCCTGTACCCCAAGTGTCAGTGTGTCATTATTCTGTACCCCAAGTGTCATTGTCCTGTACCCCAAGTGTCAGTGTGTCATTGTCCTGTACCCCAAGTGTGAGTGTCATAGTCCAATACCCCAAGTGTCAGTGTCATTATCCTGTACCCCAAGTGTCAGTGTCATTGTCCTGTACCCCATGTGTCATTATCCTGTATCCCAAGTGTCTGTGTCTTTGTTCTGTACCCCAAGTGTCAGTGTGTCATTGTTCTGTACCCCAAGTGTCAGTGTGTCATTGTTCTGTACCCCAAGTGTCATTGTCCTGTACCCCAAGTGTCAGTGTCATTGTCCTGTACCCCAAGTGTGAGTGTCATTGTCCTGTACCCCAAGTGTCAGTGTCATTATCCTGAAGCCCAAGAGTGAGTGTCATTGTCCTGTACCCTAAGTGTCATTGTGTCATTGTCCTGTACCCCAAGTGTGAGTGTCATAGTCCTATACCCCAAGTGTCAGTGTCATTATCCTGTACCCCAAATGTGAGTGTCATTGTCCTGTACCCAAGTGTGAGTGTCATTGTCCTGTACCCCAAGTGTCAGTGTCATTGTCCTGTTCCCCAAGTGTCAGTGTCATTGTCCTTTACCCAAGTGTGAGTGTCATTGTCCTGTACCCCAAGTGTCAGTGTCATTATCCTGTACCCCAAGAGTGAGTGTCATTGTCCTGTACCCCAAGTGTCATTGTGTCATTGTCCTGTACCCCAAGTGTGAGTGTCATAGTCCTAAACCCCAAGTGTCAGTGTCATTATCCTGTACCCCAAGTGTCAGTGTCGTTGTCCTGTGCCCCAAGTGTCATTATCCTGCATTCCAAGTGCCAGTGTCATTGCCCTGTACCCCAAGTGTCAGTGTCATTATCCTGTACCCCAAATGTGAGTGTCATTGTCCTGTACCCCAAGTGTCAGTGTCATTGTCCTGTACCCCAAGTGTCAGTGTCATTGTCCTGTACCCCAAGTGTCAGTGTCATTATCCTGTACCCCAAATGTGAGTGTCATTGTCCTGTACCCAAGTGTCAGTGTCATTGTCCTGTACCCCAAGTGTCAGTGTCATTGTCCTGTACCCAAGTGTGAGTGTCATTGTCCTGTACCCCAAGTGTCAGCGTCATTATCCTGAAGCCCAAGAGTGAGTGTCATTGTCCTGTACCCTAAGTGTCATTGTGTCATTGTCCTGTACCCCAAGTGTGAGTGTCATAGTCCTATACCCCAAGTGTCAGTGTCATTATCGTGTACCCCACATGTGAGTGTCATTGTCCTGTACCCAAGTGTGAGTGTCATTGTCCTGTACCCCAAGTGTCAGTGTCATTGTCCTGTACCCCAAGTGTCAGTGTCATTGTCCTTTACCCAAGTGTGAGTGTCATTGTCCTGTACCCCAAGTGTCAGTGTCATTATCCTGTACCCCAAGAGTGAGTGTCATTGTCCTGTACCCCAAGTGTCATTGTGTCATTGTCCTGTACCCCAAGTGTGAGTGTCATAGTCCTATACCCCAAGTGTCAGTGTCATTATCCTGTACCCCAAGTGTCAGTGTCGTTGTCCTGTGCCCCAAGTGTCATTATCCTGTATTCCAAGTGTCAGTGTATTTGTCCTGTACCCCAAGTGTCAGTGTGTCATTATTCTGTACCCCAAGTGTCATTGTCCTGTACCCCAAGTGTCAGTGTGTCATTGTCCTGTACCCCAAGTGTGAGTGTCATAGTCCTATACCCCAAGTGTCAGTGTCATTATCCTGTACCCCAAGTGTCAGTGTCGTTGTCCTGTACCCCGTGTGTCATTATCCTGTATCCCAAGTGTCTGTGTCTTTGTTCTGTACCCCAAGTGTCAGTGTGTCATTGTTCTGTACCCCAAGTGTCATTGTCCTGTACCCCAAGTGTCAGTGTCATTGTCCTGTACCCCAAGTGTGAGTGCCATTGTCCTGTACCCCAAGTGTCAGTGTCATTATCCTGAAGCCCAAGAGTGAGTGTCATTGTCCTGTACCCTAAGTGTCATTGTGTCATTGTCCTGTACCCCAAGTGTGAGTGTCATAGTCCTATACCCCAAGTGTCAGTGTCATTATCCTGTACCCCAAATGTGAGTGTCATTGTCCTGTACCCAAGTGTGAGTGTCATTGTCCTGTACCCCAAGTGTCAGTGTCATTGTCCTGTTCCCCAAGTGTCAGTGTCATTGTCCTTTACCCAAGTGTGAGTGTCATTGTCCTGTACCCCAAGTGTCAGTGTCATTATCCTGTACCCCAAGAGTGAGTGTCATTGTCCTGTACCCCAAGTGTCATTGTGTCATTGTCCTGTACCCCAAGTGTGAGTGTCATAGTCCTAAACCCCAAGTGTCAGTGTCATTATCCTGTACCCCAAGTGTCAGTGTCGTTGTCCTGTGCCCCAAGTGTCATTATCCTGTATTCCAAGTGCCAGTGTCATTGCCCTGTACCCCAAGTGTCAGTGTCATTATCCTGTACCCCAAATGTGAGTGTCATTGTCCTGTACCCCAAGTGTCAGTGTCATTGTCCTGTACCCCAAGTGTCAGTGTCATTGTCCTGTACCCAAGTGTGAGTGTCATTGTCCTGTACCCCAAGTGTCAGCGTCATTATCCTGAAGCCCAAGAGTGAGTGTCATTGTCCTGTACCCTAAGTGTCATTGTGTCATTGTCCTGTACCCCAAGTGTGAGTGTCATAGTCCTATACCCCAAGTGTCAGTGTCATTATCCTGTACCCCAAATGTGAGTGTCATTGTCCTGTACCCAAGTGTGAGTGTCATTGTCCTGTACCCCAAGTGTCAGTGTCATTGTCCTGTACCCCAAGTGTCAGTGTCATTGTCCTTTACCCAAGTGTGAGTGTCATTGTCCTGTACCCCAAGTGTCAGTGTCATTATCCTGTACCCCAAGAGTGAGTGTCATTGTCCTGTACCCCAAGTGTCATTGTGTCATTGTCCTGTACCCCAAGTGTGAGTGTCATAGTCCTGTACCCCAAGTGTCAGTGTCGTTGTCCTGTGCCCCAAGTGTCATTATCCTGTATTCCAAGTGTCAGTGTCTTTGTCCTGTACCCCAAGTGTCAGTGTGTCATTATTCTGTACCCCAAGTGTCATTGTCCTGTACCCCAAGTGTCAGTGTCATTATCCTGTACCCCAAGTGTCAGTGTCGTTGTCCTGTGCCCCAAGTGTCATTATCCTGTATTCCAAGTGTCAGTGTCTTTGTCCTGTACCCCAAGTGTCAGTGTGTCATTATTCTGTACCCCAAGTGTCATTGTCCTGTACCCAAAGTGTCAGTGTGTCATTGTCCTGTACCCCAAGTGTGAGTGTCATAGTCCTATACCCCAAGTGTCAGTGTCATTATCCTGTACCCCAAGTGTCAGTGTCGTTGTCCTGTACCCCATGAGTCATTATCCTGTATCCCAAGTGTCTGTGTCTTTGTTCTGTACCCCAAGTGTCAGTGTGTCATTGTTCTGTACCCCAAGTGTCAGTGTGTCATTGTTCTGTACCCCAAGTGTCATTGTCCTGTACCCCAAGTGTCAGTGTCATTGTCCTGTACCCCAAGTGTGAGTGTCATTGTCCTGTACCCCAAGTGTCAGTGTCATTATCCTGAAGCCCAAGAGTGAGTGTCATTGTCCTGTACCCTAAGTGTCATTGTGTCATTGTCCTGTACCCCAAGTGTAAGTGTCATAGTCCTATACCCCAAGTGTCAGTGTCATTATCCTGTACCCCAAATGTGAGTGTCATTGTCCTGTACCCAAGTGTGAGTGTCATTGTCCTGTACCCCAAGTGTCAGTGTCATTGTCCTGTTCCCCAAGTGTCAGTGTCATTGTCCTTTACCCAAGTGTGAGTGTCATTGTCCTGTACCCCAAGTGTCAGCGTCATTATCCTGTACCCAAGTGTGAGTGTCATTGTCCTGTACCCAAAGTGTCAGTGTCATTGTCCTGTACCCAAGTGTGAGTGTCATTGTCCTGTACCCCAAGTGTCAGCATCATTATCCTGAAGCCCAAGAGTGAGTGTCATTGTCCTGTACCCTAAGTGTCATTGTGTCATTGTCCTGTACCCCAAGTGCCAGTGTCATAGTCCTATACCCCAAGTGTCAGTGTCCTTATCCTGTACCCCAAATGTGAGTGTCATTGTCCTGTACCCAAAGTGTGAGTGTCATTGTCCTGTACCCAAAGTGTCAGTGTCATTGTCCTGTACCCCAAGTGTCAGTGTCATTGTCCTTTACCCAAGTGTGAGTGTCATTGTCCTGTACCCCAAGTGTCAGTGTCATTATCCTGTACCCCAAGAGTGAGTGTCATTGTCCTGTACCCCAAGTGTCATTGTGTCATTGTCCTGTACCCCAAGTGTGAGTGTCATAGTCCTGTACCCCAAGTGTCAGTGTCATTATCCTGTACCCCAAGTGTCAGTGTCGTTGTCCTGTGCCCCAAGTGTCATTATCCTGTATTCCAAGTGTCAGTGTCTTTGTCCTATACCCCAAGTGTCAGTGTGTCATTATTCTGTACCCCAAGTGTCATTGTCCTGTACCCCAAGTGTCAGTGTGTCATTGTCCTGTACCCCAAGTGTGAGTGTCATAGTCCTATACCCCAAGTGTCAGTGTCATTATCCTGTACCCCAAGTGTCAGTGTCGTTGTCCTGTACCCCATGTGTCATTATCCTGTATCCCAAGTGTCTGTGTCTTTGTTCTGTACCCCAAGTGTCAGTGTGTCATTGTTCTGTACCCCAAGTGTCAGTGTGTCATTGTTCTGTACCCCAAGTGTGAGTGTCATTGTCCTGTACCCCAAGTGTCAGTGTCATTATCCTGTACCCCAAGAGTGAGTGTCATTGTCCTGTACCCCAAGTGTCATTGTGTCATTGTCCTGTACCCCAAGTGTGAGTGTCATATTCCTGTACCCCAAGTGTCAGTGTCATTATCCTGTACCCCAAGTGTCAGTGTCGTTGTCCTGTGCCCCAAGTGTCATTATCCTGTATTCCAAGTGTCAGTGTCTTTGTCCTGTACCCCAAGTGTCAGTGTGTCATTATTCTGTACCCCAAGTGTCATTGTCCTGTACCCCAAGTGTCAGTGTGTCATTGTCCTGTACCCCAAGTGTGAGTGTCATAGTCCAATACCCCAAGTGTCAGTGTCATTATCCTGTACCCCAAGTGTCAGTGTCATTGTCCTGTACCCCATGTGTCATTATCCTGTATCCCAAGTGTCTGTGTCTTTGTTCTGTACCCCAAGTGTCAGTGTGTCATTGTTCTGTACCCCAAGTGTCAGTGTGTCATTGTTCTGTACCCCAAGTGTCATTGTCCTGTACCCCAAGTGTCAGTGTCATTGTCCTGTACCCCAAGTGTGAGTGTCATTGTCCTGTACCCCAAGTGTCAGTGTCATTATCCTGAAGCCCAAGAGTGAGTGTCATTGTCCTGTACCCTAAGTGTCATTGTGTCATTGTCCTGTACCCCAAGTGTGAGTGTCATAGTCCTATACCCCAAGTGTCAGTGTCATTATCCTGTACCCCAAATGTGAGTGTCATTGTCCTGTACCCAAGTGTGAGTGTCATTGTCCTGTACCCCAAGTGTCAGTGTCATTGTCCTGTTCCCCAAGTGTCAGTGTCATTGTCCTTTACCCAAGTGTGAGTGTCATTGTCCTGTACCCCAAGTGTCAGTGTCATTATCCTGTACCCCAAGAGTGAGTGTCATTGTCCTGTACCCCAAGTGTCATTGTGTCATTGTCCTGTACCCCAAGTGTGAGTGTCATAGTCCTAAACCCCAAGTGTCAGTGTCATTATCCTGTACCCCAAGTGTCAGTGTCGTTGTCCTGTGCCCCAAGTGTCATTATCCTGCATTCCAAGTGCCAGTGTCATTGCCCTGTACCCCAAGTGTCAGTGTCATTATCCTGTACCCCAAATGTGAGTGTCATTGTCCTGTACCCCAAGTGTCAGTGTCATTGTCCTGTACCCCAAGTGTCAGTGTCATTGTCCTGTACCCCAAGTGTCAGTGTCATTATCCTGTACCCCAAATGTGAGTGTCATTGTCCTGTACCCAAGTGTCAGTGTCATTGTCCTGTACCCCAAGTGTCAGTGTCATTGTCCTGTACCCAAGTGTGAGTGTCATTGTCCTGTACCCCAAGTGTCAGCGTCATTATCCTGAAGCCCAAGAGTGAGTGTCATTGTCCTGTACCCTAAGTGTCATTGTGTCATTGTCCTGTACCCCAAGTGTGAGTGTCATAGTCCTATACCCCAAGTGTCAGTGTCATTATCGTGTACCCCACATGTGAGTGTCATTGTCCTGTACCCAAGTGTGAGTGTCATTGTCCTGTACCCCAAGTGTCAGTGTCATTGTCCTGTACCCCAAGTGTCAGTGTCATTGTCCTTTACCCAAGTGTGAGTGTCATTGTCCTGTACCCCAAGTGTCAGTGTCATTATCCTGTACCCCAAGAGTGAGTGTCATTGTCCTGTACCCCAAGTGTCATTGTGTCATTGTCCTGTACCCCAAGTGTGAGTGTCATAGTCCTATACCCCAAGTGTCAGTGTCATTATCCTGTACCCCAAGTGTCAGTGTCGTTGTCCTGTGCCCCAAGTGTCATTATCCTGTATTCCAAGTGTCAGTGTATTTGTCCTGTACCCCAAGTGTCAGTGTGTCATTATTCTGTACCCCAAGTGTCATTGTCCTGTACCCCAAGTGTCAGTGTGTCATTGTCCTGTACCCCAAGTGTGAGTGTCATAGTCCTATACCCCAAGTGTCAGTGTCATTATCCTGTACCCCAAGTGTCAGTGTCGTTGTCCTGTACCCCGTGTGTCATTATCCTGTATCCCAAGTGTCTGTGTCTTTGTTCTGTACCCCAAGTGTCAGTGTGTCATTGTTCTGTACCCCAAGTGTCATTGTCCTGTACCCCAAGTGTCAGTGTCATTGTCCTGTACCCCAAGTGTGAGTGCCATTGTCCTGTACCCCAAGTGTCAGTGTCATTATCCTGAAGCCCAAGAGTGAGTGTCATTGTCCTGTACCCTAAGTGTCATTGTGTCATTGTCCTGTACCCCAAGTGTGAGTGTCATAGTCCTATACCCCAAGTGTCAGTGTCATTATCCTGTACCCCAAATGTGAGTGTCATTGTCCTGTACCCAAGTGTGAGTGTCATTGTCCTGTACCCCAAGTGTCAGTGTCATTGTCCTGTTCCCCAAGTGTCAGTGTCATTGTCCTTTACCCAAGTGTGAGTGTCATTGTCCTGTACCCCAAGTGTCAGTGTCATTATCCTGTACCCCAAGAGTGAGTGTCATTGTCCTGTACCCCAAGTGTCATTGTGTCATTGTCCTGTACCCCAAGTGTGAGTGTCATAGTCCTAAACCCCAAGTGTCAGTGTCATTATCCTGTACCCCAAGTGTCAGTGTCGTTGTCCTGTGCCCCAAGTGTCATTATCCTGTATTCCAAGTGCCAGTGTCATTGCCCTGTACCCCAAGTGTCAGTGTCATTATCCTGTACCCCAAATGTGAGTGTCATTGTCCTGTACCCCAAGTGTCAGTGTCATTGTCCTGTACCCCAAGTGTCAGTGTCATTGTCCTGTACCCAAGTGTGAGTGTCATTGTCCTGTACCCCAAGTGTCAGCGTCATTATCCTGAAGCCCAAGAGTGAGTGTCATTGTCCTGTACCCTAAGTGTCATTGTGTCATTGTCCTGTACCCCAAGTGTGAGTGTCATAGTCCTATACCCCAAGTGTCAGTGTCATTATCCTGTACCCCAAATGTGAGTGTCATTGTCCTGTACCCAAGTGTGAGTGTCATTGTCCTGTACCCCAAGTGTCAGTGTCATTGTCCTGTACCCCAAGTGTCAGTGTCATTGTCCTTTACCCAAGTGTGAGTGTCATTGTCCTGTACCCCAAGTGTCAGTGTCATTATCCTGTACCCCAAGTGTCAGTGTCGTTGTCCTGTGCCCCAAGTGTCATTATCCTGTATTCCAAGTGTCAGTGTCTTTGTCCTGTACCCCAAGTGTCAGTGTGTCATTATTCTGTACCCCAAGTGTCATTGTCCTGTACCCAAAGTGTCAGTGTGTCATTGTCCTGTACCCCAAGTGTGAGTGTCATAGTCCTATACCCCAAGTGTCAGTGTCATTATCCTGTACCCCAAGTGTCAGTGTCGTTGTCCTGTACCCCATGAGTCATTATCCTGTATCCCAAGTGTCTGTGTCTTTGTTCTGTACCCCAAGTGTCAGTGTGTCATTGTTCTGTACCCCAAGTGTCAGTGTGTCATTGTTCTGTACCCCAAGTGTCATTGTCCTGTACCCCAAGTGTCAGTGTCATTGTCCTGTACCCCAAGTGTGAGTGTCATTGTCCTGTACCCCAAGTGTCAGTGTCATTATCCTGAAGCCCAAGAGTGAGTGTCATTGTCCTGTACCCTAAGTGTCATTGTGTCATTGTCCTGTACCCCAAGTGTAAGTGTCATAGTCCTATACCCCAAGTGTCAGTGTCATTATCCTGTACCCCAAATGTGAGTGTCATTGTCCTGTACCCAAGTGTGAGTGTCATTGTCCTGTACCCCAAGTGTCAGTGTCATTGTCCTGTTCCCCAAGTGTCAGTGTCATTGTCCTTTACCCAAGTGTGAGTGTCATTGTCCTGTACCCCAAGTGTCAGCGTCATTATCCTGTACCCAAGTGTGAGTGTCATTGTCCTGTACCCAAAGTGTCAGTGTCATTGTCCTGTACCCAAGTGTGAGTGTCATTGTCCTGTACCCCAAGTGTCAGCATCATTATCCTGAAGCCCAAGAGTGAGTGTCATTGTCCTGTACCCTAAGTGTCATTGTGTCATTGTCCTGTACCCCAAGTGCCAGTGTCATAGTCCTATACCCCAACTGTCAGTGTCCTTATCCTGTACCCCAAATGTGAGTGTCATTGTCCTGTACCCAAAGTGTGAGTGTCATTGTCCTGTACCCAAAGTGTCAGTGTCATTGTCCTGTACCCCAAGTGTCAGTGTCATTGTCCTTTACCCAAGTGTGAGTGTCATTGTCCTGTACCCCAAGTGTCAGTGTCATTATCCTGTACCCCAAGAGTGAGTGTCATTGTCCTGTACCCCAAGTGTCATTGTGTCATTGTCCTGTACCCCAAGTGTGAGTGTCATAGTCCTGTACCCCAAGTGTCAGTGTCATTATCCTGTACCCCAAGTGTCAGTGTCGTTGTCCTGTGCCCCAAGTGTCATTATCCTGTATTCCAAGTGTCAGTGTCTTTGTCCTATACCCCAAGTGTCAGTGTGTCATTATTCTGTACCCCAAGTGTCATTGTCCTGTACCCCAAGTGTCAGTGTGTCATTGTCCTGTACCCCAAGTGTGAGTGTCATAGTCCTATACCCCAAGTGTCAGTGTCATTATCCTGTACCCCAAGTGTCAGTGTCGTTGTCCTGTACCCCATGTGTCATTATCCTGTATCCCAAGTGTCTGTGTCTTTGTTCTGTACCCCAAGTGTCAGTGTGTCATTGTTCTGTACCCCAAGTGTCAGTGTGTCATTGTTCTGTACCCCAAGTGTGAGTGTCATTGTCCTGTACCCCAAGTGTCAGTGTCATTATCCTGTACCCCAAGAGTGAGTGTCATTGTCCTGTACCCCAAGTGTCATTGTGTCATTGTCCTGTACCCCAAGTGTGAGTGTCATATTCCTGTACCCCAAGTGTCAGTGTCATTATCCTGTACCCCAAGTGTCAGTGTCGTTGTCCTGTGCCCCAAGTGTCATTATCCTGTATTCCAAGTGTCAGTGTCTTTGTCCTGTACCCCAAGTGTCAGTGTGTCATTATTCTGTACCCCAAGTGTCATTGTCCTGTACCCCAAGTGTCAGTGTGTCATTGTCCTGTACCCCAAGTGTGAGTGTCATAGTCCAATACCCCAAGTGTCAGTGTCATTATCCTGTACCCCAAGTGTCAGTGTCATTGTCCTGTACCCCATGTGTCATTATCCTGTATCCCAAGTGTCTGTGTCTTTGTTCTGTACCCCAAGTGTCAGTGTGTCATTGTTCTGTACCCCAAGTGTCAGTGTGTCATTGTTCTGTACCCCAAGTGTCATTGTCCTGTACCCCAAGTGTCAGTGTCATTGTCCTGTACCCCAAGTGTGAGTGTCATTGTCCTGTACCCCAAGTGTCAGTGTCATTATCCTGAAGCCCAAGAGTGAGTGTCATTGTCCTGTACCCTAAGTGTCATTGTGTCATTGTCCTGTACCCCAAGTGTGAGTGTCATAGTCCTATACCCCAAGTGTCAGTGTCATTATCCTGTACCCCAAATGTGAGTGTCATTGTCCTGTACCCAAGTGTGAGTGTCATTGTCCTGTACCCCAAGTGTCAGTGTCATTGTCCTGTTCCCCAAGTGTCAGTGTCATTGTCCTTTACCCAAGTGTGAGTGTCATTGTCCTGTACCCCAAGTGTCAGTGTCATTATCCTGTACCCCAAGAGTGAGTGTCATTGTCCTGTACCCCAAGTGTCATTGTGTCATTGTCCTGTACCCCAAGTGTGAGTGTCATAGTCCTAAACCCCAAGTGTCAGTGTCATTATCCTGTACCCCAAGTGTCAGTGTCGTTGTCCTGTGCCCCAAGTGTCATTATCCTGCATTCCAAGTGCCAGTGTCATTGCCCTGTACCCCAAGTGTCAGTGTCATTATCCTGTACCCCAAATGTGAGTGTCATTGTCCTGTACCCCAAGTGTCAGTGTCATTGTCCTGTACCCCAAGTGTCAGTGTCATTGTCCTGTACCCCAAGTGTCAGTGTCATTATCCTGTACCCCAAATGTGAGTGTCATTGTCCTGTACCCAAGTGTCAGTGTCATTGTCCTGTACCCCAAGTGTCAGTGTCATTGTCCTGTACCCAAGTGTGAGTGTCATTGTCCTGTACCCCAAGTGTCAGCGTCATTATCCTGAAGCCCAAGAGTGAGTGTCATTGTCCTGTACCCTAAGTGTCATTGTGTCATTGTCCTGTACCCCAAGTGTGAGTGTCATAGTCCTATACCCCAAGTGTCAGTGTCATTATCGTGTACCCCACATGTGAGTGTCATTGTCCTGTACCCAAGTGTGAGTGTCATTGTCCTGTACCCCAAGTGTCAGTGTCATTGTCCTGTACCCCAAGTGTCAGTGTCATTGTCCTTTACCCAAGTGTGAGTGTCATTGTCCTGTACCCCAAGTGTCAGTGTCATTATCCTGTACCCCAAGAGTGAGTGTCATTGTCCTGTACCCCAAGTGTCATTGTGTCATTGTCCTGTACCCCAAGTGTGAGTGTCATAGTCCTATACCCCAAGTGTCAGTGTCATTATCCTGTACCCCAAGTGTCAGTGTCGTTGTCCTGTGCCCCAAGTGTCATTATCCTGTATTCCAAGTGTCAGTGTATTTGTCCTGTACCCCAAGTGTCAGTGTGTCATTATTCTGTACCCCAAGTGTCATTGTCCTGTACCCCAAGTGTCAGTGTGTCATTGTCCTGTACCCCAAGTGTGAGTGTCATAGTCCTATACCCCAAGTGTCAGTGTCATTATCCTGTACCCCAAGTGTCAGTGTCGTTGTCCTGTACCCCGTGTGTCATTATCCTGTATCCCAAGTGTCTGTGTCTTTGTTCTGTACCCCAAGTGTCAGTGTGTCATTGTTCTGTACCCCAAGTGTCATTGTCCTGTACCCCAAGTGTCAGTGTCATTGTCCTGTACCCCAAGTGTGAGTGCCATTGTCCTGTACCCCAAGTGTCAGTGTCATTATCCTGAAGCCCAAGAGTGAGTGTCATTGTCCTGTACCCTAAGTGTCATTGTGTCATTGTCCTGTACCCCAAGTGTGAGTGTCATAGTCCTATACCCCAAGTGTCAGTGTCATTATCCTGTACCCCAAATGTGAGTGTCATTGTCCTGTACCCAAGTGTGAGTGTCATTGTCCTGTACCCCAAGTGTCAGTGTCATTGTCCTGTTCCCCAAGTGTCAGTGTCATTGTCCTTTACCCAAGTGTGAGTGTCATTGTCCTGTACCCCAAGTGTCAGTGTCATTATCCTGTACCCCAAGAGTGAGTGTCATTGTCCTGTACCCCAAGTGTCATTGTGTCATTGTCCTGTACCCCAAGTGTGAGTGTCATAGTCCTAAACCCCAAGTGTCAGTGTCATTATCCTGTACCCCAAGTGTCAGTGTCGTTGTCCTGTGCCCCAAGTGTCATTATCCTGTATTCCAAGTGCCAGTGTCATTGCCCTGTACCCCAAGTGTCAGTGTCATTATCCTGTACCCCAAATGTGAGTGTCATTGTCCTGTACCCCAAGTGTCAGTGTCATTGTCCTGTACCCCAAGTGTCAGTGTCATTGTCCTGTACCCAAGTGTGAGTGTCATTGTCCTGTACCCCAAGTGTCAGCGTCATTATCCTGAAGCCCAAGAGTGAGTGTCATTGTCCTGTACCCTAAGTGTCATTGTGTCATTGTCCTGTACCCCAAGTGTGAGTGTCATAGTCCTATACCCCAAGTGTCAGTGTCATTATCCTGTACCCCAAATGTGAGTGTCATTGTCCTGTACCCAAGTGTGAGTGTCATTGTCCTGTACCCCAAGTGTCAGTGTCATTGTCCTGTACCCCAAGTGTCAGTGTCATTGTCCTTTACCCAAGTGTGAGTGTCATTGTCCTGTACCCCAAGTGTCAGTGTCATTATCCTGTACCCCAAGAGTGAGTGTCATTGTCCTGTACCCCAAGTGTCATTGTGTCATTGTCCTGTACCCCAAGTGTGAGTGTCATAGTCCTGTACCCCAAGTGTCAGTGTCGTTGTCCTGTGCCCCAAGTGTCATTATCCTGTATTCCAAGTGTCAGTGTCTTTGTCCTGTACCCCAAGTGTCAGTGTGTCATTATTCTGTACCCCAAGTGTCATTGTCCTGTACCCCAAGTGTCAGTGTCATTATCCTGTACCCCAAGTGTCAGTGTCGTTGTCCTGTGCCCCAAGTGTCATTATCCTGTATTCCAAGTGTCAGTGTCTTTGTCCTGTACCCCAAGTGTCAGTGTGTCATTATTCTGTACCCCAAGTGTCATTGTCCTGTACCCAAAGTGTCAGTGTGTCATTGTCCTGTACCCCAAGTGTGAGTGTCATAGTCCTATACCCCAAGTGTCAGTGTCATTATCCTGTACCCCAAGTGTCAGTGTCGTTGTCCTGTACCCCATGAGTCATTATCCTGTATCCCAAGTGTCTGTGTCTTTGTTCTGTACCCCAAGTGTCAGTGTGTCATTGTTCTGTACCCCAAGTGTCAGTGTGTCATTGTTCTGTACCCCAAGTGTCATTGTCCTGTACCCCAAGTGTCAGTGTCATTGTCCTGTACCCCAAGTGTGAGTGTCATTGTCCTGTACCCCAAGTGTCAGTGTCATTATCCTGAAGCCCAAGAGTGAGTGTCATTGTCCTGTACCCTAAGTGTCATTGTGTCATTGTCCTGTACCCCAAGTGTAAGTGTCATAGTCCTATACCCCAAGTGTCAGTGTCATTATCCTGTACCCCAAATGTGAGTGTCATTGTCCTGTACCCAAGTGTGAGTGTCATTGTCCTGTACCCCAAGTGTCAGTGTCGTTGTCCTGTGCCCCAAGTGTCATTATCCTGTATTCCAAGTGTCAGTGTCTTTGTCCTGTACCCCAAGTGTCAGTGTGTCATTGTTCTGTACCCCAAGTGTCATTGTCCTGTACCCCAAGTGTGAGTGTCATAGTCCTATACCCCGAGTGTCAGTGTCATTATCCTGTACCCCAAGTGTCAGTGTCGTTGTCCTGTACCCCAAGTGTCATTATCCTGTATCCCAAGTGTCTGTGTCTTTGTTCTGTACCCCAAGTGTCAGTGTGTCATTGTTCTGTACCCCAAGTGTCAGTGTGTCATTGTTCTGTACCCCAAGTGTCATTGTCCTGTACCCCAAGTGTGAGTGTCATTGTCCTGTACCCCAAGTGTCAGTGTCACTATCCTGTACCCCAAGAGTGAGTGTCATTGTCCTGTACCCCAATTGTCACTGTGTCATTGTCCTGTACCCCAAGTGTGAGTGTCATAGTTATATACCCCAAGTGTCAGTGTCATTGTCCTGTACCCCAAGTGTCAGTGTCGTTGTCCTGTACCCCAAATGCCAGTGTCATTGTCCTGTACCCCAAATGTCATTATCCTGTATCCCAAGTGTCAGTGTCTTTGTCTTATACCCCAAGTGTCAGTGTGTCATTGTTCTGTACCCCAAGTGTCATTATCCTGTATCCCAAGTGTCATTGTCCTGTAACAAAAGTGTCAATATCATTATCCAGCACCCAAAGGATCAGTGTTTCCTTGTCCTGTACACAAAGTGTCAGTGTCATTATCCTGTAACCCAAGTGTCAGTGTCTTTGTCCTGTACCCCAAGTGTGAGTGTCATTATCCTGTACCCCAAGTGTCAGTGTGTCATTGTCCTGTACCCCAAGTGTCATCCTGTACCCCAAGTGTCAGTGTCCTGTAACTAAAGTGTCAATATCATTATCCAGCACCCAAAGGATCAGTGTGTCATTGTCCTGTACACAAAGTGTGTGTCATTATCCTGTACTGAGTGTCAGTATCAATATCTTGTACACCTACTGTCAGTATCCTGTACCCCAGTTGTCAGTGTTATTATCCTATACCCCAAGTGCCAATGTGTCATTGTCCTGTACCACAGGTGTCAGTATGTCATTGTCATGTACCCCAGGTGTCAGTATTGCATTGTCCTGTACCCCAAGGTGTCAGTGTCATTGTCCTGTACCCCAAGGTGTCAGTGTCATTGTCCTTTACCGGAAGTATCAGTGTCACTGTCCTGTACCCCAAGTTCCAGTGACACTGTAATGTACCTCAAGTATCAGAGTGTCATTGTCATGTACCCCAAGTATCACCATCAGTGTCCTATACCCAAGTGTCAGTGTATCATTGTCCTTCACTACAAGTGTCAGTTTCATTGTCCTGTACCCCGGGTGTCAGTATGGCACCATCCTGTATCCCAAGTGTCAAAGTGTCAGTGTCATTATCCTTTAGCCTAAGTGTCATTTTCCGTACCTATAGTGTCATTGTCTGATACTGCAAAAGTGTCAATGCCCTTTACCTCAGGTATTAATGTCATTATCCTGTACCCCCAGTGTCAGTGTCCTTTACCCCAAGTCTCAATGTATCATTGTCCTGTACCTCAGGTATTAGAGTGGCATTGTCCTATACCTGCAGTGTCAGTGTCGTTTACTCCAAGAGTCAATGTATCATTGTCCTGTACCTCAGGTGTTAGGGTGTGATTGTCCTATACCCCTAGTGTCTGTGCCCTTTACCCCAAGTGTCAATGTGTCATTGTACCTCAAGTATTAGAGTGTGATCGTCCTATACCCCAGTGTGAGTGTGCCATTGTCTTGCCCCTGTCAGGTGTTATTCTCACTGCAGTCAACCATTGTTTAAGGTCAAACCTTTGTCCTTGAACCTAAGTGCCTTTGTGTTATTACCCTGGGATCTTGACTACCAGAGTGTCATTATGGATGATGTATACATTTCTTTGTGTGGGCTACTACAAGTGCAAGAGAAATGACATTGCCAGTAATCCAGTGTACAGAGAAAAGCAGTGAGGAGAAGGAATGATGTTTCTGAGACTTGGGTTCAGGTAACACAGTGTTTGTCTTTTGTCCATCTTGTAGGTTTTACCGAGCACTGTATCACATCGTCTGACTACGAAGTCGGGAAAAAAAGTGGAAGCAAATTTTCATCATCTGAAACTGACTACACCCCAACTCACGACGATTACAGCGAGCCTGACAGCCCACAGTCCAGCCTCTCAGCCGGGTATTTCAGCGGGGAAGCAGCAGTCACAGACAGCTACTCAATAGACGCTTTCTTCATCACTGATGGCCGATCAAGACGGAACGGTGAAACCCGCGGAAACCAGCGCCACACGTGTACTGAATGCGGTAAAACTTATGCCACCTCCTCCAACCTCAGTCGGCACAAGCAAACTCACAGGAGCCTGGACAGTAAAATGGCAAGAAAATGTCCGACTTGCGGCAAGACCTACGTATCTATGCCAGCCTTGGCCATGCATCTTCTGACGCACAACCTAAAACACAAGTGCGATGTATGCGGGAAGGCTTTCAGCCGGCCCTGGTTGCTACAAGGCCATATGCGCTCTCATACTGGTGAGAAGCCTTTTGGTTGTGCCCACTGCGGTAAAGCCTTTGCCGACCGATCTAACCTTCGTGCCCACATGCAGACGCACTCGGCCTTTAAACACTACAAGTGCAAGCGGTGTGAAAAAACCTTTGCTCTTAAGTCTTATCTCAACAAGCATTACGAGTCGGCTTGCTTCAAGGGCTCGGAGCATGAGTGCACCGTCCAAAGCTAAAGCCAAGTCCACGGGATAAAACTGCTCACAACTAAACATGGCACAATCCACTGTGCCCCTCCGCCCTTTTCAATGGCACAAGGCACCAGAAACTGAAAAAAAAATCAAATCAGGGTACTTGGCATATAACAGTGTTACATTAGATTGCACTTCACCACCGTCTTTGAGAGCACCGTACCATGCTTTCCGGACCATATCACACATCGCTTTTAATTTATTTCTTCATTTATTTCAAGCCGTGCAATATAAATTTCACACTTTTCCTTATTTTTTTTTTAAATTCTACTTCCTCTCTGCTGAAGCTCTTACGTGCAAAGCCAAGCTTTCTTAACATGAACCACATGAAATGTGAACGTGTCATTAGACTCAATCGGATGGAGAGGCTCTTCAACGCTCAGGCTCAGGTGCCAGTTTTCTGTTTCGCCTCAGATTCTTTTTTTAAGGGGATGTGTGCAGTGCCATTGTATGGCATTGCTTCCGACAGATCCGTGTTATTTTTTGTTTTTTATTTCTAAGGACTTTGTGCCACGCTTCTTCCAATGACCATGTACAAAGCATCAAGGATCCTAGTCATGAATGCACAAATAGTTTCTTGCAGGCTTGAGCAACAAAACGCATGAATGTCCCACATAAGCTCTTCCCAATGGCACCAAAGCCTGACTGGCTGTACATAAAGGCAGAAAGATTTCCTCCAGTGTCTTGATTTAACATTTGGAAGCACATATGTACAGTTAAAAAAAAATGGGCAAAGTTGTGCCAATATTTATATAGCAAAGGGAATGGCACCCAACTACAATTAACTTGCCGCAGATTCCCGCGAAACAGTGTTACCTCTAGTGTTTTCTAAAGCAATGAGAATATGCACTATATTTGGATGACTGATACACATATTTATTAAGCACCCCGCATTAATAAGGGGGTCATTTCACTCCGCATTGTGACTATTATAACTTATTTCGCTCTGCATCATGATGCGACCTCCACCTTTCGGGTGAAGGCGAATGTCTGAAGCGATTGTTCTGATGAACTGCTTATTTAAGTCATGTAATTTATACAAGGTGTTATTTATACTATTTATTTGCCAATTTACTTTTTATTAATTAATAACTTTTTTTAATTTTTTTTTGTGATTGCAAAATGACTGGATAGAATGTGATGGTAATAATGAAGAGACGGAGCGGTCAATGTTTACAGGCGAGCGTTACAAAGCAACGGACCCGACAGGCACGTTTCATCGCATTGGACTGTCTTCCTCTTGAGCTCTGCGACAGGCAGACAGAACGTATTCTTCAGGCCCACATTTACGATCTAGCCGTTCAGGAGATCCTGGACCATTCTGGAAAAGCCTATGCAATTTCTCATTGACTTTATACCTCATGACGACTCAAAGGAAGCCAATATGAATCATGCCACAGTTAGCTCTGGCATTTTTTTGTCAAAGCTTGTACTTTTTAGACTTGCTGTCCAATCAAGTTTGAGCCACAAATCTTGTATTGCATTTTCATCAGCCATGGTCCAGGCTGGCTTTACGGCATGCTTGAGGTTTTGCTAGGGAAGCCTGGGTATAATCAAGAGATCATGACTTGATATGGGAAAAAGTCATCTCAAAATGGAAAAAAAAGATGTTTTTTATGACTGCAAAAAAAAAAGTAGACATTCACTGGAGTTTACAGAGCCTTGCAGTAATGGTATGCATTGACAGCACTTGTAGGGGGTCACTGGGCCATCCCAAGGTTAATTAGAATGCAGTATCACTACACGTGACACGTTGTAATGCATCGTTCCAGACAAAACAAGCTGGTTTTGCTAGTCTTGCCTTGCTTTTCAGTGGACCTGCTTATATCAGACTATAAACAGGGGGGTGAGGGCAATTTTCAGGCAACGCTCACTGGGATAATGTTTTAGGGTCTCTTCCACCTTCCTGCATGCCGAACTATAACGAGCCTTGAGTTATTAGATAATAGAAGCCTTACTTGCATTATCAGTGTTATTGCATTGCAAGAGAGAATGTATCAAAATAGCTGAAAAGAAAATCATGGCCTTAGATGTATAGTGTACACAGGGCTCGGGATAAGAATTCTCAGCCACCAATAATCACTACAGGAACAGATATTAAGTCAGGGCAACGTAACATTAGTGTAACTGGAAGCCATGAAAGGAGCGATAACTGCAGCTGATCACCAGACATGGACTGGGATGGATGTTTCTTCCATATAGCTCAGTATTTCCAGGTATTTAAAGGTATTCTCCTCTTAAAAGGAGTCTTCCATGGTATGTGTCCTCCAAGCAATCCTTAAGACTTCCTTATGGGTATTTTTTTAATGTGTTTATTAAATTAGCTCTATGGTGGCTAGTGATTGGTTGAAGTGGTGAGGAGACAGATTGCAGAGATATCATCATTTAAAGGAGTATTCTCAAGTTGTCACTTAAGCAGCCCAAAGCCATGGAGTCTCCTTACTTCATGATTCCTAGCATCACAAACTCTCCTTTTTGAGTGACCGTTCTGGCAAGCAGCAGTGCTGTTGTATTAGTAGAACTATAAAGCTCAGCACACATTCTGCTGTAACACTTCAGTGGTTTGTTTTGATTCTACACTGCTATCACAATATTTACACATAACGAAAGTAGGGTATTTCAACAAGCACCCAGCTTTTCACAGCGAGAGCTGTGATTAGGACAACTTCTCTGGGAAAAGCTGATGGTGTGAGCTGGTGATCTTCCAAAATTTATAATAGCAGCAGGTCAGGAGTTGAGAGGGAGGAGAGCAACTAACTTCTATATAGAAATCATTGGAATTGACACATCTGACTAGTATGTTAAGAGTTAACCCGTATCCTAAAATATAGCTAATGGTAGTCTGGGCAAGCTCTGGTAGCCAAGCTCCATGGAAGCCATCTGTACACTATGAAAGATACAAGCTTTAATTAAAGAAGAATTAAAGCAGTTAGAAAAAGCAAATTAGTTGCAAACTTGCTTGCGTTCATACTGTTTTACTAATTAAATGCATTGAGAATACCCCTTTAAAGGTACTGCTGGGGACAACAAGAAGGTTGGGGATGTAAGGAACAAGTAATGTTTTTCAAATTCTTAAACATTTCAGAAATCTTCTGGAAGCAAAGTTTAGGATTTATGTACCTAGAAATAGGATTAGGCCAGGTTCACATAGCATTAAGTAGCCCTATCAACGCATAGCGTTGACGGGCTGCGTTAACGCTATAGCATAACGCGATATGCGTTATGCTATAAAGGATTATACCCTTACTGATTGCTGGGGTCTAACTACTGGTGCCCCCAGAAATGTGAAAAACAGCGCTCTAGATGGAGAGGAGGTGAGCATCTTTGAGCTCTATTCCATTATTGTCTAGGAACTGCTAGAAACAGTGCTGTGCTTAAGTTTCTCTGACAGTCCCATAGACGATGAATAGAATGGAGACTGAACATGTGCACCTCTACTCTATTCAGGAAGGGGCGCTTGCAGTTCCCTGAATCTTTGGATTTATGGGGTTCTGATCGATAGATAGGGGATACATTAAAGTAATAACCCTTAAAACTCCGTTATGTGCTAGGCCACGGTTACAGCTGGTCACCTAGAGCCCTGCTTCCTAACTAACGCAATCAGGACTATCACTTGAAATCCTTGAGGGATTTCTTCCTTCTTGCTCAGCATTGTACATGTATAATGTCTTTTGACAGCCAAAGGGGTTTGATCATCAGATATCTAATCTCTGCTCTGCACAGAAATGTGGAGCGATCAACATTTCTGCAATCCTCTGCACCAGATAAATACATGAATCAGCTCAGCATAAAATAAGTGCCATCAATGGGAAAAATCCAATAATAAAAAAAAAAAACGGGATACAGGGGCTCTGAGCTTGCAATAAAGTCTGACAACTATCAATAAGCCTTGCATCTGGGTGAAAAATCCTGATAGATGTGCTATGTGGGAGGAAACCCTATAATAAAATATGGACTCCTCTGGTTGTTAGTTTATGCCAGAATACCCCCCCATCCCCGGATTCGTAGCAAATGGCACTTGTTTTGTACCCATTACCCATCTCTGTTAAAGGGAAAGGCACATAATCATCAGGCTTGTTTTCCTTTTTTCATCTTTGGGTATCTTAGGAGCCGATTGCAGATCCATAATACCTAGAGAGAAGGAGGATGGAGCCATTCCAAGCCATGTCCCCACTTCTACAGGCTGCAGAGATGTCTATGATGGCCTTTTTTCCGATTTTTCTTTCAGGCTGCTCGCGACTGTAGATGTAATGACAATCATTACGCTACTCATTAATGGTCATTGTTATATCTATGGTACTAGAAGAAATGCTGGTTTAATCATTTGCCACAATGCACATGAACTTTACTTGGAGCACTGGGAACAATTTTCTGCACCATCCCATCATTGCAAATACCTTTGCATGCATTTTACCCCCTCTCCCCCGGGCAGATCTTTGCCTTGCGTTTAGCTGCATTACTTATAAGGCAAAGACTTACTGCTTCAAACCAAGGTGCAAAATTTGAACCTGTTAGCACAAGCGCTCCTCCATGTTCATTACAGCCTGCCCATTTCACAAGACCCTGCGTGCTGGCACCAGAATGGGTTAACGTCTCATAGTATGTCTGCAAATTGAGATTCTGATTTGGCTTGTATCCTAAGTCATACTACAAGACTCGTTAAAGGGTTGATTGTGACTTGTAGGATCGCTACTACCAATAGGTGGCGCTGTAGAGTAAAAGTCCTCTTTCTTTCTGAAGAGGCAATTTGCGTCTCATAGTATGTTACTAGGGTGCATATCCCCCCAACAAAACCAACTAATTCTACGCCGTCATTTCATTTTTAGAGATTTGCATTTGGCACGGCCACAGCCTTTCACCTGCCTTCTTTACCCGATCCCGTATGCGGCATTTTTACCCGTAGATGTAGGGCACCTACCTACCCTTCTTTCATATTTATACTGTACATAGAAAGAAACAGCAATAATTTTACGTGCATGTCAGAGATTTGGTTCTAGAAAAAGGTTTCCTTTTCTTTTTTTTTTCTTCTTCCAGTAACTGATGCTGATAAAGCCGGTTCTACTTGTCACCTTTTACTGTATTAATTCTCATGCAATTCAGGGAAATTAAAGAGTTTATGATTCAATAGATCCGCATTGTGGTGAGTCCGGTTCTTGTAATTCGTCTCCTATGATGGTAAATACGCACTTTCTTGCACCTGTCCTTCCTGATTAGTTAATTGGGGGGCTTGAGAATATGAAGTTAGACACAGACTCCTTTAAGACCAAAATTTACATGACAAAGACTTCTGCATATGGTGGCCTGTCTACAGTAGGGTGAGCCTGTGCTCTGGGTAAGTCACTCCGTAATAATAAGCTGCCACTTTGCCTAATTGGCCTCCACGCGACTCAGCTGCAGTGACTCCCCCTCTCCCGACACCCCCCTAGCTCAGAGTATCACGCTTCAGGGGTCGCTGGGGTAAAATATCTAAAGGCCTATCTGCAAAAATCCGATTGGGAATAAAATCCTTTGTGCGCAGCAGAAGCTATTTGTAGCAGTAAAATAAATGCAGAAGGAGGCAGCTGCGGTGACTTGCGAGGACAGAACACGCCACCTGCAGTCCTTTGTGTGATGTGACTGAATTACATTACAAGGCGCCCGGCTCTTACAAAATTGCGGAGAAATGCAGGGCACAATAGCAGACACATTATGAAACGGGTCTTAAGGACAAAGAGGCCTCGCGAGTTTCATCCTGGAATATGCGCAGTCATCGGAATTAAAAAAAAATAAAAATAAAAAAAAAGGACTACGATAAAATGCAGCCCCCCCACCTCCACACCTCCAAGGAGATTAAAGGTCTTTTTGTTCTGTGCGCGGCAAAATAATCTGACAGATTTCACCTGTCAAGAGAGACGATCGCATGATTTTATTTTAAGCTGCATTTATTTTGATGTGGACCCAATGTTCCAGTCTGATTCCTAAAGGCCTCCAAAGACGTTAGGAACACGAGCTGAATTTAGGAAAATAAAATGATGACTTTGCATCTCTTGCAAAATGATGTTGCAGCATTACTGCATGCCTGCTCACAGCCGGAGCTTTAATAAGCCCCTGGGCAGATCTATGCACGCCAACTCGATGCAAAAGGGTGGGGGGTAGATGAGGAGTTGCTGGTGTGTTTTACGGAATCAGGACAAAGAGCAATAAGGCGACCAACAAGCAGAACCTGGAATAATCCCTTACATCGTGCTACACAAACGTGACTTATCTCCATTACGGTAAGTGTCTGATATAGAGTAGACTAATGGATTTAATAAAGGTAAGGGTTTGTCAGAGTAGGTACTTTGCAAAGTAACAGGGGATCGTTCTCTGTAATCACCAGAACATTTTGACCACTCCAACAGATGGGGAACAGAGGAGCGAGATGGATATGAAAAAGCTGCAATCAAAAAAGTAAAAAAAAACCCAAAACTTTAATATTCCCCGAAAGCGCAAAAGGTGAAAAGAGAACAAAATAAGACCAGAAGACGATCCAACGGTGTTTCATCCTCTAGATCAGGGTTCCCCAACTCCAGTCCTCAAGGCCCACCAACAGGTCATGTTTTCAGGATTTCCTTAGTATTGCTCAGGTGATAATTGCTTCACCTGTGCAATACAAAGGAAATCCTGAAAACATGACCTGTTGGTGGGCCTTGAGGACTGGAGTTGGGGAACCCTGCTCTAGATCTTCAGCATGTGAACCAGCAAAGTTGGGGAAATGGTACACTACTTTATTTCTTTATTACGCTACTAGTTATTCCGGTTTGACTATAATTTACAACATATATTGCCATAAATGATCTATGAGAACTAATAGATGATGTGCACTTTAGTTTATGGTGCCTCAGATTTTGCATTTTAGCCTACGGTCAGTGTGGCTCCATTGGTGCTTACATCTGAAGCAGTGGAAAATGGGATTTGGACGTTGCGCTGACGCTGCCATTGACTGTAATGATGCAGACTGAGTCGTTGTGTTCTCTGTCGGACATCATTTTCAGCTATATCCACCTATTTGAGGCAGTCACCAAGACACAGTTGACTACATCTTGGAGCCCACCTCAAATAGGCGAATATGACCGAAAATGATGTCCGACAGCACGCACTGACTACGTCTGCACCATTACTGTCAATGATCACATCAGCGCAAGTGCCCAAATCTCATTATCCAGGGCTTCAAACATAAGCCCGGACAGAACGACTGACGGTAGGCTAAAACGTTGTGTGAACCAGACCGAAGATGTGTTCACTGCTTGATAAATTTGGGGACTCTTCCTCCAAAGGATTTCTGTTTAAAACTGACGCATGAGGATCCGTAGCGTTTCTGGCCCTGCGGGTCCGCTGCAGTTTCTGCTGCATTGTACAGTACCATTGTTTTCAATAGTGAAACCAAAAACGCAGTGCACATGCTGCGGGTTTTTCCGCGCGGATTTGCTGCGGGTTACAATCCACAGCATGTCAATTCTTTGTGCGGATTCCGCTGCGGTTTCACATCTTATCCATTATGAGGTGTGAAACCGCAGGGCTAAACCGCAGGTAAACCACAGGACTTTTGACCTGCGGTTTTACCTGCGTTTTTTTTACAAATCCGTGGGGACAAATCCACAGCTTAGTAAGTTCCCACTAGTTATGGTAAAATTTTGGGATGCGTTTCTTTGACTTGTAAAAAATTTCATGAATTTGACAATTTGAAAAGTATTTTTTATATGAGCTTTATAACTCTCATAGAGAAAACATATAGAAAAACATGTCATACCCAGCAAAAAAAAAACAACATACCAGAAGTGAGGCGAAAGTGAATACTGTCCTGGTCCAACTGCTATGGAAGACAAAACTGGATGTGGTGACCAGGGTAGATGATCTTTTTCCTCTTCTCTTACTAATCTACCCACACCTATGTTAAGGAACACACAGTGCTATCATATTTATAGTCACATAGAGAATTTTTACTTAATGGTCACAATTTAATAAATACTTTTATTCACTAATATTTACAGTATCTAATTGTATTCTTGAATGAGACTGATATGGAATTCCAGACATAGCCACATGGATGTTGTTGGTGCTGTTATTGGATGGTGAATTATATACAGTGGCTTGCAAAAGTATTTACCTCCCTTGGCATTTTTCATGTTTTACTACTTCACAACCTGCAATTTCACAGATTTTTTGGAGGTTTTGCATCAAGTCATGTAAGGAACATGCCTACAACTGTGAACATCTGTTTTTCTTTTTGTTGTGAAGCAAGCAACAAATAGGACAAAATAACTGAAAACTTCAGTTTGCATAACTGGTCACCCCCTAAAGTCAGTATTTTGTATAGCCTCCTTTTGCAGCAAATACAGCTGCAAGCCACTTTGGATAAAGCTGGGGTCACACTCTGTTATGGTAGTCCGTTAAACGGACTGCGTTACAACGCGGTATAGCGCGGTGTAATGCAGTCCGTTAATGCCTCCATAGACCCCCATTATGTGGCGCATTGCGACGTATGCCGTACAGCGGCATACATTTGCGACGTGCCGTTATTCACTGACGGAGCCTCAGACGCGGCCTGCAGCGTCTGAGGCTCCGTCACCGCTAGCAGTATAGCATAACGCATATCGCATTATGCTATAGAGCTAACGCAGCCCGTCAACACTCTGCGTTGAACGGTCTGTGTTAACGCTATGTGAACCCGGCCCTAGTCTCTATGAAGTTTCCACTTTTCCACATCTTGCCACTATGATTTTTGTGCATTCCTCAAAGCAAAACTGTTCAAGCTGTTTCAAGTTAGATGTTTTCCTCTGGTGAACAGCAATCTTCAAGTCTGACCACAGATTCTTAAAGGGAATCTGTCACCCTATTTTTTGCCTATCAGCTGCCAGCATCACCATCAGGGGCTTATCTACAGCATTCTGTAATGCTGTAGATAATCCCCCAAAGTAACCTGAAAGATAAGAAAAAAAGAGCTAGATTATACTCACCATGGCGTTTGGTCTGGTCCATGGATGTCGCCATCCAGTCCGGCACCTCCCATCTTCTAACGGTGACGTCCTCTTCTTTGCAGCCTGTCGTGGCTCCTGCGCAGGCGCACTGCTCTGCCCTGTTGAGGGCAGAGCAGAGTCCTGCAGTGCTCAGGCGCTAGGAGAGGTCTGGCGCCTGCGCACTGCAGTATTCTGCTCTGCCTTCAACAAGGCACAGCAGTGTGCCTGCGCAGGAGCCACGACAGGCAGCAAAGAAGAAGACATCACTGTTAGGGGAAGGGAGGCGCCGGATCGCAACACTCATCGGACCAAGACCGGACCGCCCCCCGGCGAGTATAATCTCCTTTTTCTTATCTTTCAGGTTATATCAGGGGCTTATCTACAGCATTACAGAATGCTGTAGATAAGCCCCTGATGTCGGTGCCAACAGCTGATAGGCGAAAAATAGGGTGACAGATTCCCTTTAATTGGATTATGGTCTGGCTTTGACTAGGCCACTCCAAAACACATACACATTTTCCCTTAAAGGGAACCTGTCACCCCCCCAGGACATTTTCAGTTAAAGAGCCACCTTCAGCAGCACTAAGGCTGCATTCTGTGTAGGTGGCTCTTCTGTTTCGGACCCCTAGTAACGCTGAAATATTAACTTTTATAAATAGCTCCTCATACCGGTAATGTGTCCCTTAGGTATGATGTGTCCCCCTGTATCAGCCGCCTACCATCCGTCCATTATGCCCGTCCGGTGTCTCAGCGCCGCCCACCATCTGTCCATCATGATGCCCCTGTGCGTCGCTGCCTCCTCCTGTTTTGTATTCCGACGCCTGCGCTGTGACAAGAGTTCTCGGGCATGCGCAGTGCGTGCTGCCCGAGAACCAACATCAGGCATCAGGGGGCAGCGACGCATAGGGGCATCATGATGGACAGATGGTGGGCGGCACCGAGACACCGGATAGGCATGATGGACGGATGGTAGGCGGCTGATACAGGGGGACACATCATACCTATGGGACACATTACAGGTATGAGGAGCTAGTTATAAAAGTTGATATTTCAGCGTTACTATGGGTCAGAAACAGAAGAGCCACCTTCACAGAATGTAGCCTTAGTGCTGCTGAAGGTGGCTCTTTAACTGAAAAACGCCCGGGGGGTGACAGGTTCCCTTTAAGCCATTCCAGTGTTGCTTTAGCAGTATGCTTTGCATTATTGTCTTGTTCAAAGGTGAACCTCCATCCCAGTCTCAAATCACTAACAAACTAAAATGCTGCCACCATCATGTTTCACTGTGGGGATGGTGTTCTTGGGGTGATGAGCTGTCTTAGTTTGGCGTTTGGCGTTTATAGTGTTTATCTTGGCGGCCAAAAAGTTAAATTTTGGTCTCATCTGACCAAAGCACCTTTCTCCACACATTTGGGGAGTCTCCCATATGTCTTTTGGCAAATTCAAAATAAGCATTACAATTTTTATGTGCAAGTAAAGGATTATTTTGCCCACTCTTGCATAAAGGCCACCTCTGTGAAGTTAAGTTATTGTGGTCGTATGGACAGATAGTCCAGTCTCTGCTTGGGAACTCTGCAGCTCCTCCATGGTTACCTTTGGTCTCTGTGCTGCCTCTCTGATAAATGCCCTCCTTTTCTGGGCTGAGAGTTTTGGTGGGCGTCCCTCTCTTGGCAGGTTTGTTGTGGTACCGTTTTCTTTTCATTTGATGATAACTGATTTGATGGTGCTCCGGGGGATCATCAGAGATTGGGATATTTTTTTTTTTTTTTATAACCCAACCTTGACTTGTACTTCTCAACAACTTTGTCCCTGACTTGTTTGGAGATGTACTTGGTCTACGTGGTGTTGTTTGATTAGTGATGCCTCTTGCTTAACGGTGTTGCAGCCTCTGTGGCCTTTCAGAAAATGTGTGTATATAATGACAGAGCATGGAACACTTTGAGTACACATAAGAAGACATTTTTTCATTACCTTTTGAAGGTAATTGCTTGCATCAGAAATTTTCAGGGGCTTGACAGCAAAAGGGGTGAATACATATGCATATGCCAAATTTTAGTTATTTGATCCCAAAAAGTTAATTTGCCTATAAATGTGATTACAAAAATATTTAAACACAGGTTGTAATGTCACAAAATAGGTAAAAAGACAAGGGGGTGAATACTTTTGCAAGCCACTATATAGGTTTTTTTATTAGTTTAAAAAATACTGCATTCTGTTTATATTAAGCAAATAATATATTCCTTGTTTTGTTTCAATGTTCAGACACTTGTCATAGTTACTACACACCTATAGTTGAAGCCATAAATCCCAAAATGGTACCAATAAATGCAGCTTGTTCCACACAAAAAAACACAAGCACTTTCACGGCTCTATAAGCAAATATTTAAAAAGGTTAAGCCCCTAGAATATGATGAAAAAAATAAAGATTTTTTTCTAAACAATGATTTTTTGATGCAAGAGAAGTAAAACAGAATATATCATAGAATGGTAGAATTGAAAGGGACCTCCTGGGTCATCTGGTCCAACCCCCTGCTCAAAGCAGGATTCACTAAATCATCCCAGACAGATGTCTGTCCAGCCTCTGTTTGAAGACTTCCATTGAGAGAGAACTCACTACCTCTCATGGCAGCCTCTTTCACTCATTGATCACCCTCACTGTCAAAAAGTTTTTTCTAATATCTAATCTGTGTCTCCTCCCATTCAGTTTCATCCCATTGCTTCTAGTCTTTCCTTGTGTAAATGAGAATAAAGATGATCCTTCTACAATGTGACAACCCTTGAGATATTTGTAGACAGCTATTAAGTCTCTTCTCAGTCTTCTATTTTGCAAGCTAAACATTCTCAAATCTTGTAACCGTTCCTCATAGGACATGGTCACCATTCTGGTCGCTCTTCTCTAAACTTGCGCCAGTTTGTTGACGTCTTTTTTAAAATGTGGTGCCCAAAACTGGACACAGTATTCCAGATGAGGTCTGACCAAAAAGGAGTAGAGGGGGGTAATGACTTCATGTGATCTAGACTGTAGGCTTCTGTTAATACATCTCAGAATTGTATTTGCCTTTTTGCTTCTGCATCACACTGTTGACTCATGTTTAGTTTGTGATCTATTAGTATACCCAAGTCTTTTTCACATGTGCTGTTGCTTAGCCTTATTCCTCCCATTCTGTATATGCTCTTTTCATTTTTATTGCCCAGATGTAGTACTTTGCATTTTTCCCTGTTAAAAACCATTCTGTTAGTTGCTGCCCACTGCTCCAGTTTATTTATATCTTTTTAATCCTCTCTCTTCTCTAGTATTAGCTATCCCTCCTAGCTTTGTGTCATCAGCATATTTAATCAGTGTACCCACAATTCCTTCATCTAAATCATGACATCTGCCGGTGTAGGTCCATTGTGTTTTATCAAGACCAAAGTCAGCGCAGCCGTCTACCAGGAAATTTTAAGAGCACTTCATGCTTCCCGCTGCCGACCAGCTTTTTTGGAGATGGAAATTTAATTCTCCAGCAGGACTTGGCACCTGTCTACACTGCCAAAAGTACCAATACCTGGTTTACAAACAACAATATCACTGTGCTTGATTGGCCAGCAAACTCACCTGACCTTAACCCCTTAGAGAATCTATGGGGTATTGTCAAGAGGAAGATGAGTCACCGGACCCAACAATGCAGACGAGCTGAAGGCTGCTATCAAAGCAACCTGGGCTTCCATAACACCTCAGCAGTGCCACAGGCTGATCACCTCCATGCCACGCCGCATTGATGCAGTAATTGATGCCAAAGGAGCCCCGACCAAGTTTTAAGTGCATTTACTGAACATACATTTCAGTAGGCCAACATTTCAGATTTTAAAATAATTTTTGAAGCTGGTATTATAAAGTATTCTAATTTATTGAGATAATGACTTTTGGGTTTTCACTGGCTGTAAGCCATAATCATCAACATTAACAGAAATAAACAGTTGAAATTGATCACTCTGTAATGACTCTATATAGTATATGAGTTTCACTTTTTGCATTGAAGAACTGAAATAAATTAACTTTTTGATGATATTCTAATTTTGTTAGAAGCACCTGTATATAGTGTTTTTCTAGGCAGCACCTTGGGGTTATTAATAAGGGGTAGTACTGTAGTAGACAGCCTATATTTCTACATTCCCATGATGAGCTTTTGGTGAGTTTTTGATGTTGCAGATTTTCAGCACTATTTCTGCACCTATAAAGGCAATGTTCACACACTGCTTTTTTGTTTGTTTTTTTTGCTCACATAACCTGCTCTCTTGGCAGTAAAGAATGAAACAAATCCCAGGAGCATTTCATGTAAATATATATAAAGTCATAATAGACTCTTAAATGCATCTAACAATACTGAAAGCCACTCCTCAAAGGGCCAGAATTTAAAAAAAAAAAGAAAAAGAAAAAAGTCTTATTTTTCATATTTGTCAACTGGCCACACCAGTGTGTGTGTGGCTGGTTTGATGGCTGGGGATGGGCTGGATGTGTACGTGGCGATTTGCGCATTCGCCACGAGTTTAATCCCATTTGTGGGCTGACCATGTGACAAGGTCACAAGTTTTAAAGGTCCTGTAGTGAATATTATCTTTTACTTCACCTTGAGAAAGAGAAGTATCAACACGTGAAACGCGCGTCGGGGATTCTTGTACTTGCTGACATGCACTGGGCACTACCTTTGGCAGTATGGGTAAGGATGTATGTTAACCCTTTTGTGCTAGTTACCACTTGTTTGTTTTTTTTAACTCTTCCATAAAACACTCCCGTTTTCTCTTGGCAGCAAAGAAGTTGTTTATAAAAAGCAAGTTTTTCTTTTTTTTGTGGGTAGTTTTATTTTATGCATTGCTTGGTGCAGATTATATGTGTAATTTGTACAGTACATGTTTAATAAGATTATTTTTGTGGACCAATAATGCAACAAAAACACACAGTTAGGTTTTATTGCAGCATTTTTTGCACTTTCTCTTTGCTTTCTATGGTAAAAAAACGCTGCAAAATTGCTAAAAGAAGTGACATGCTGCAGTTTTAAAAAACACAGCAGTTTTCCACTTCAGTCAGGAAAAAAAAAGCAGTCGTGCTCATGAGATTTCTGAAATCTCATAGCTTTTGCTGGTAATGTAAAAAGTAGCTTCTAATTTACATAAAGTAGAAAAAAAATTCTGCAAAAATGCAACGTGTGAACATAGCCTAGGTTACTTGCGGGTTTTTTTCTGTGTTTTTGACTTTGTCTCTTGTTGGAATAAGTTTTTAAATAAAGCTGCTTTGTTTTTGATTCTTCCTGGTATTTGGCTTTGGCAAAAGAAGCCAAAATGATACCGTGCCCCTATGATCATGAGAACCGGTCCCAACGTACTCGGAATCATTGAAGGAAATAATAGCTGCAGTCCTATGTAAATGATTACATGGAACAGAAATCTCCATGTTTGCGCAATAACATGACAACGGCTCCTCTCACTACAGGCCAGAACTGCTCAGCAGCCGCCACACCGTGCTGATTCACCCTGATTCAGCTGCTGGAATATACCACTCACTGACACAGGGGAGCATGGAACAAAAAAACACTAAAATAATGTTTTTTTTGTTCCCTTTCTTCTGTATCATGAGCTTTTCAATATCATAAACTTCCATATAAGTGTTTCTACACTAAAGATAGAAAGGTGAAAGCTATTTTTTTACAACTCTCGCGTTTATAGTAAGTGGATTCTTCAAGATAAAAGACCAGGAAGGATGTGAAGCTCGCCATACATGTATCGAGGGGCGCTCAGAGCGACTGAGAGCTGGAAAAGTGGATATCTGGGAAAGAAGTATATGGGCCAGACCCGTAGGATGATGGCGGATGACACCGTCCAGGAATACCGGAGCGTTCATTCCCGTAACATCTCCGAAGTCCATAATATCCCGATGAGGGTGCTGATCAGACCCATCCCGTCAGTCCTAGAGGAGAGGAAGGTGCAAAGTCTGATGGAAACCATCCAGGTAACAAAACCGCTCCATGACCTCCTTAGTGTGAACAGCGCACATACTGCACTGACAAATATGATCTATTCATCCAACTTTAGGATGGGGCTTTGTAACCATTTTGGCCAAAACACATCTCGCTGCCAAGAATTGCTTAACGGTGCTGCTACACCACAGCGCAGGTGAATGAGGTCACATCGCGACCATTAGGGTACAATGAGAAGCAAGTCACTAAAAATACAATTGGTTACAACTTTTTGTGACTTGCTTGTTGTGGTGCCCTACTGGTTACAATGCGACACTATTAATCTGCATTACGACGCAATGTTGCATCTGCACAGAGCAATCTTCAACAGTGCACCCCAAACCTTAAAGGGGGTTATCTGGGAAAATTTTTTAACTATCGCCCTAAAAACTAACTGTCAGGTAGTTCCTAACTATCTGAATGTTCTACTTCGTGCTGCAAGAGATGTCACTGGCCACTCCTTCCAGCGATTCAGCTGCTCTACCTCTTCAGGACTGCTCTGATGATGGAGCACTATTGCCGATATCATGCTGATTGACAGCCAGCTCTCTGCATGTAGGCAGTATGACATTGGCAAGTCACACCCCATAAACAGAGCAGAGAGGAAGACAAGCAACTGCTCTGTTGACATGACATCAATGGAAGCAGCTAAACTGCCAGCAGGAGCGGTCTGTGACCGTTCTGTGCCGGCGGAGATCGGCATCGAGAAACAGGTATCTAATATCATAAATGAAAGGAATATTATATAACCAGTGGATTAAAAATTATATAAAAATAATTGCGCTAGTATAACCCACTTGAATTGAATTTATCACACTCCTAAAAGATCAATAACGAACCATAATTTGATAAATCCCCTTAAAAAATTTATCCAAATGATCTCAAAGAACAATACTCTCTCCTAGAGGTTTATAAAGATAACACCGATCTAAATAAATCTCTTACTGCAACAATTAGCAAAGTAATGTCAAAACAATTAATCTCCTCAGGATTTATGAAAATAATGCCAGCAACAATAGGTCTCTCCCTACAAGGAAACCATTTGACTGACCATCCAAGTCACTGTTCGTACCACATGCGGTATTAAGAGTTCAGCGTACGTCGATGTTTCTCTTACCTTACTTCTATATGCTGAAGTAATGGCGCGTTCCTCAATGCCAATAATGCGTTAATAATGGAGAGTTAAGCAAACGGAGATATTTTCTCCTACCATGCTCCTGCGTGCTGGAATAATGGTGCGTTCCTCAATGGCAGTAGTTACATTGATGTTAGAAAGTGGCAGGCAAAAGGTAATAAGAATAAATCGTGTTCACCTCAGATGTAGTCAGGTGGTATATAGCGGGCGATGCTCCGGCCGGTAGCAATAGCCCTAATCTCCGATAATGTGCCGCCAGTAAAAAACAGATCCAGCGGCGGGAGATATGAAAAAAGCCGGCAAGGTGCAGGACCTTGCGTGACGTCACTATCACGTGATGAATCACGTGATCGGCTGAAAATACTGACAGGACCAAGTACCAATCCATTGGTGATTCATCACGTGATAGTGACGTCACGCAAGGTCCTGCACCTTGCCGGCTTTTACTCTAGGAGAGAGTATTGTACTTTGAGATCATTTGGTCAAATTTTTTAAGGGGATTTATCAAATTATGGTTCGTTATTGATCTTTTAGGAGTGATTCAATTCAAGTGGGTTATACTAGCGCAATTATTTTTATTTAATTTTTAATTGAGAAACAGGTACCTGCCTGTTAATACTTAGGCCCATAGTACAAAAAAATAAATAGTCCCGGATAATGTAATTTTTTATTAAATGGCCTGAACTTCCAAGAATCTTTAATCATGAACTAACAGGTCTGCAGACGTAGGATATGTGCCCATGACGACTTTTAGATGCCGATATACCGAAAACTAGTGAGCGGTATCCAAACGGAAGCCGTCGGAAGAATGGTCAGGTCACTTCTTTTACCCTTTTCAATGCTTTCAAAGCCTGAGACAGTTAAAGGAAGCTCAAAAACCCTGATTATACGCACAGCAAGTCACTTTAACATTGCAGTGCAAATGTGTTTTTTTTTTTTTTTTTTAGGTGCAATTCAAGCAGATTTCTGGTAGAATCCGCATAAAGAAAACGTTGATAGCCGTAAAAGGGATTTCCTGCCCCTAATTACTCTCAAGTTACTGCAAATGTAAAAAACAAATTATACAGTACAGACCAAAAGTTTGGACACACCTTCTAATTCAAAGAGTTTTCTTTATTTTCATGACTATGAAAATTGTAGATTCACTCTGAAGGCATCAAAACTATGAATTAACACATGTGGAATTATATAATTAACAAAACAGTGTGAAACAACTGAAAATATGTCTTATGTTCCAGGTTCTTCAAAGTAGCCACCTTTTGCTTTGATTACTGCTTTGCACACTCATGACATTCTCTTGATGAGCTTCAAGAGGTAGTCACCGGAAATGGTTTAATAAGTGGGATTTCTTACCTTATAAATGGGTTTGGGACCATCAGTTGTATTGTGCAGAAGTCTGGTGGACACACAGCTGATAGTCCTACTGAACAGACTGTTAGAATTTGTATTATGGCAAGAAAAAAGCAGCTCAGTAAAGAAAAACGAGTGGCCATCATTACTTTAGGAAATGAAGGTCAGTCAGTCTGAAAAATTGGGAAAACTTTGAAAGTGTCCCCAAGTGCAGTGGCAAACACCATCAAGCGCTACAAAGAAACTGGCTCACATGAGGACCGCCCCAGGAAAGGAAGACCAAGAGTCACCTCTGCTGCGGAGGATAAGTTCATCCAAGTCACCAGCCTCAGAAATCGCAGGTTAACAGCAGCTCAGATTAGAGACCAGGTCAATGCCACACAGAGTTCTAGCAGCAGAGACATCTCTACAACAACTGTTAAGAGGAGACTTTGTGCAGCAGGCCTTCATGGTAAAATAGCTGCTAGGAAACCACTGCTAAGGACAGGCAACAAGCAGAAGAGACTTGTTTGGGCTAAAGAACACAAGGAATGGACATTAGACCAGTGGAAATCTGTGCTTTGGTCTGATGAGTACAAATTTGAGATCTTTGGTTCCAACCACCGTGTCTTTGTGCGACGCAGAAAAGGTGAATGGATGGATTCTGCATGCCTGGTTCCCACCGTGAAGCATGGAGGAGGAGGTGTGATGGTGTGGGGGTGCTTTGCTGGTGACATTGTTGGGGATTTATTCAAAATTGAAGGCATACTGAACCAGCATGTCTACCACAGCATCTTGCAGCGGCATGCTATTCCATCCAGTTTGTGTTTAGTTGGACCATCATTAATTTTTCAACAAGACAATGACCCCAAACACACCTCCTAGCTGTGTAAGGGCTATTTGACCAAGAAGGAGAGTGATGGGGTGCTACGCCAGACGACCTGGCCTCCACAGTCACCAGACCTGAACCCAATCGAGATGGTTTGGGGTGAGCTGGATCGCAGAGTGAAGGCAAAAGGGACAACAAGTGCTAAGCATCTCTGGGAACTCCAAGACTGTTGGACCATTTCCAGTGACTACCTCTTGAAGCTCATCAAAAGAATGCCAAGAGTGTGCAAAGCAGTAATCAAAGCAAAAGGTGGCTACTTTGAAGAATCTAGAATATAAGACATATTCTCAATTGTTTCACACTTTAATTATATAATTCCACATGTGTTAATTCATAGTTTTGATGCCTTCAGAGTGAATCTACAATTTTCATAGTCATGAAAATAAAGAAAACTCTTTGAATGAGAAGGTGTGTCCAAACTCTTGGTCTGTACTGTATATCGAACTTTAAATTTGCCCCCCCCCTTCACACCAATCACTTAGATCTACTTTTGCTCCCTGTTATCATCACACAGGGCGGTGAAGAGGGGCCTATAATCACACATATTTGGAGCAATTTAAAGAGGTTCCATCGAACTCACATTTTAGAAAAACCTGCCTTTACATTCTGTTGTGTCACTCAAATGCTGCTGACCGGCCAGAAAAATCCAATGCAAAAAAGAGGTGGGCAGGCACATAAAATAATAAAACAAAAAGTCAAGCTTTATTCCGGGAATAAAGCTTGAAGATTTTTTTTTTCATTATTGGATGTGACTTGTCCACCTCTATTTTTGCATTAAAAGGGTTGTTTGACACTTTAACGTTGGCGGCCTATCCTTGGAATAGGTCATCAATGTCTGATTAATGGGTGTGCGACACCCGGCAGCCGCCAATCACATGTTCCCGATGTTGGTGTAACTGGTTAGTTACAGACCTGCACAGCACTGCTGTCAACTGCATAGTGGCCAAGTGCTGCACATCTGCCACCTATTCAAATCGATAGGGGAGTGCTGACACCAGGAACAGCTGAGCAACGGGGGGGTCCTGGGTGTTGCATCCCCACTGATCAGACATTCATGACCTATCCTAAGGATAAGCCATCAATGTTAAAGTGTCAGACAACCCCTTTAAAATTCAGAATAGTGGAGAAAAAAAACAATGATCAATTGGAGCCTTTATTTTTTTTTCCAATACACAAACCTATGGCAAAATGCATTAAAAAAAGGTGGCACCTAGAGCATGATATACGGTATTAGGCTATGTGCACACGTAGTTGGAAGTGCTGCGGATTTTGAAAAATCTGCAGGTCAAAATACCTGCGGTTTACCTGCGGATTAGCCCTGCGGTTTCACACCTCACAATGGTGAAGGTGTGAAACCGCAGCGGAAACCGCACAAAGAATTGACATGCTGCGGATTGTAACCCGCAGCAAATCCGCAGCATGTGCACTGCGGTTTTCATTTTCGATAGAAAATAAAGGTACTGTACAACGCAGCAGAAACTGCTGTGGATCCGCAGGGCCAAATCCGCTGCGGATCCACAGCATGTGCACACACCCTAAATAAATACATGCAGCAGTTGGGATTGATTTTAAAAAATGTAGATAGCACAAGAACATATACTGTACTAACTCAATAGAGCTGAAAGCTAAAACTTCTTGTTTGTTTCACAATAGGAGGACGCAGACCTGGTGCCCCCCATAGATGTTCTTTGGATTAAGGGTCGTAATGGGGGAGATTATTACTATTCCTTTGGGGGATGTCATCGCTATGCAGCTCATCAGAGACTCGATAAAGAAACTATCCCAGCTAAACTCATCCATTCGTCCGTCAGTGACCTGCGCATATATCTTGGTTCCAGCACCCCTGATCTGCTGTAAGGGGTCTATGGACATTATCCTCCAACTGACTGATCGGAAGACGGGGCGCTTTGACTGTGGATGCTCCAGTATTGGGGTTCACTGTACCCTTGGGGAAGGGTCACAAGAGGCATCTGCTGTTGCCAATTATCATGCTATAGGGAGAGCTCTGTCCAGCATTTTCTAAAGGCACTGTGCACCTTTTTTTTCATATGTCTTATACAATCGCCAAGAGTCCTTCTACATCTGGTAAGGATCAGCCTGCAGAAAAGGGTCATGTAGGGATTATGTATCTACACTCAGAACAGTATAAGAAATATTAATTTATAGATTATTGAGAAGAAACATTTGACAACTTGAAATGATGATATATACTGTAGAATGTACTGTAATGATATTTATTAAATATAGGGTTAGATATCCTGCTACATGTTTGTATTTTTTTTCTATAGCTCACTTCCTTGTGTTGATTTCCTCTAGATTTCTAGCTCACTTCAGAAATGGAATGTTACTGCTTATAAAGCTTTTGATGACCGTTTGGAAAAACATAGACTTGCTTAGCATTTCAGACAGAAGCAGCATTTTAGTTTTAGCTAAGTGAGTCTATGTTTTCATTTTCACCTTAACGTAAAATTAAAGATAAATTTACAGGGGACCACTGGCCAAATTTTTCAAGCTGGACTGGACACGTGATGTAATATTGGCTGTAGAGTAGAATAAAACCATTTTATTTTTATATTTTGCCTCTTTGCTGCTGAGATATTAGCAATCAAAGTACTTGGCACCTAATGAGGTAACCTTTAAGTCTAAGTGGGTGTTATCAGATAGTTTTCACTGAGGGGGGCGTGTACTTCTTCCTCCTGTATGATGCTGACTAGAGTTGAGAGAATATCTTCGGTTCCCTGCTCATTTGGCAAGCTATAGTGCTTTCTGAATAAGCTACAGCGTGAACCCGGATGCCTGGATCACGCTGGCTGATTAGCTGATTGGCACCGCAGCTACATGTGTCACAGCTGTGTCACAGCACATACATGGAGAGACTGGTTGTTGGGCGGCGATCAGCTGTTCAGCTGGTACAATCCAGGAAGCTGGGTTCCCACTGTAGCTTATTCGGCAAGCGCCATAGCTTGCTGAATAAGCGGGGAACCGAAGATATTCACTCAACTCTAATGCTGACCAATCATAAGCAGGCAGCAACAATAAAAGGAAAAAGCACACCCCACAATTATTTATAGCAGGTTTCTCAGCGTTGGAGATGTAATCACACTTATGTCTGCTGTACTGAAACAACTTGCCATCTCTCTGCGGTGAGATCAAAGCTGTCATTACATCTCACACAAGGGCAGCCTATTCTGCGAGATGTAATGAGATCCTGCTCTGATCTCACTGCAGAGCATTATAAGTTACTTTAGCATAACAGGCATAATTGTGATTACAGACACATCTCTGGACAGGTGGTGAGGGATGGCAGGTGGTGAGGGATGGCAGTACAGCACAGGTGATAGTGCTATGAAAGTAGTAGAGCAGATAGAAGGGTTTGTAATGTGATACAGCTAAACTCAGCTGTGCTGCCCTCCCCGTACAGGCACCTCATCTGAACTGTCTTAAGCTGGAGTCACACATAGCGACTCACCAGCGATCCTGACAACGATATCAATGTGTCAGGATCGCTGGTGAATTGCTATGTGATCGCTGATGAGCGGTCAAACAGACAGCTTCACCAACAATCAGCACAGCGACGCCGAGCGCGCGGTGTCGCTGTGCACATTAGTAACCAGCGCGCTGATGCAGGAAGCTGGTAACTAATGTACACATCGGGTATCCAAGGGACATGCGTCCCTAGATACCCAATGTGTACGTTGGTTACCTGCTCCCTGCATCAGCTCGCTGGTAACTAACGTACACATCGGGTATCTAAGGGACGCACGTCCCTTGGATACCCGATGTGTACATTAGTTACCAGCAGATCGCTGGTCTCCTGCCTGTCACACGCAGCTATGCGTGGTGGCCAGCGGGAGACCAGCGACCAAAAAAAAGTCCTGGCCTTTCCTGCAGCGATCAGCGATACCAGCAGGGGGGCCGATCGCTGTCACACACAGCGATCTCGCTGGTGAGATCGCTGTTGTGTCACAAAAATTGTGACTCAGCAGCGATCTCGCTAGCGAGATTGCTACGTGTGACGGGGCCTTTAGTTGGCAGTGCTTTCTAATCATGCAGGAGGTTAGACAATGAGATCTGCACTGGATCATTATTACATCCCACTGAGAAACTTGTGCTAAGCTGTGGTGGGGGCATGATCTTCTTGCACTTGTGTTGAACCTGCTTATGATTGGTTAGCATCATACAGGGGGAAGAAGTACACGCCTCCTGTGAAATCTGTCTGATATCAGCCACTGGGACTTAACAAAAGTTAATCCATTAGGTGTTAAATACATTGATAGCCAATATCTTTGCAACAGAGAGACAAAATAAAAGAAAAGAAAAAGCAAATAAACCCAAAGTAAAAACATTTAATTTAATAATTCCTGTGCTTCTGGACAAAATATTTTTGCAGGATATTCAAATGGTGGATGACAGTGTGATGTTGTATTTCAAAAATAGACTATCAGTAGAAAATGTCATATTGTTTAAATGAGGTTTTAGAGTTAAATCTACTTTTTTCCTTTTTTTTCCATATCGCAATCTCTATTACAAATAATGTCTAGAAATCTTGCAGTTTTTACACTGACCACTGTGATTGGTGGAACCTGTTTTATCTGCCATGTATAGTGGTGTTACCTTCCATTGTAATCCTGGCTCTGCTGATAAAGAGTCTGCTGAAAACTCTTCCTGAAAGCACAGAATGTTAGTTTAAAAAATACAGTGCTCACTGTGAAAGTTGCAAAACTACAAAAGTTGTTTTTTTATATTTTGTTTTTTTTTTTCATAAAAGACATTTGTTAAACAAACAAGAAAATTGCCAAATTTAAAATATAAAATATATATAAAAACAGAAACCAGATTTAGACAATAGCTAATTTTCTGATATTAGCTTCCCTTTAAAGGGAATCTGTCACCATGTTTTTGCTACCTAATCTAAGAGCAGCATATATATAATATAGAGACCGAGACTCCAATGTCAATTACGCATCACTTAATGGGCTACTTACTGTAGTTTTAATAAAAATCTGTTTTATCAGCAGGAGATTATCCATAGAGGACTAGTAAATCTGCTGCCATGTAGTCCTCCATATTCATGAGCTCTATATAGCCCACCCACACCACTGATTGACAGCTTTCTGCCTATGCACAGTACACACAGGAAATTACCAATCGGTGGTGTCATTCTCACTGGTGAAAAACAATTAAAGGGGATTTCCAGCCTTAGGTCGGGATCACACTACAGTGTGTGATGCGAGAAACTCGGATGAGTCTCGCATCAACGCACGGCACTGCCGCCGGCACTCAGGATCGGAGCTGCGGCTCCATGTATTTCTATGCAGCCGCAGCTCCAGTCCTGAGTGCCGGGGGCAGCGCTGGGTGTTGATGCCAGAGACTCGTGTGAGTTTCTCGCATCACACATGGTAGTGTGTTCCCGTCCTTAGGCTACAAGTCTGCAGTCACGCTATGTGACTGCAGACTTGTGAATCCTCTTATCACATGCACTGAGAAGATTCTCCGGTTCAGGAGCCAGGAGTGTGGCTGCCAGTTATGTGATTTGCAAACATACGGTCACATTTGCAGCCTCGCTCCGTGCAAGTGTATTGAACGAGGTTGGACACGTCTAGTCGGAATATGACCAGAAGTATGCAAATCGCATACTGGCGGTCACATGACTGCCCGCTCATTTCGCCATAGAGTCCTCACATTGCAGTACGTGCAATGTGAGGATTCACAAATCTGCAGTCACATAGATTGGCTGCAGACTTACACCTTAAGAACTAATACCAAATCACATTTCATTATTTTATTAAAACTCCCATACACATTAATAGAAATATGCATTTAAAAAAATATGTAAACGCCAGCATTAAATTCCCGGAGCATTGTCTACCAGATTTTGAATGGATGAAAATTTCGGAATTCTGGAAGTTACTATTAGGGCTCAAGCAGATGTCTGTACGAATCGGTCCAAGCATGGACCGCAATGCACGGGTTAACCGCGGCTCTCCGGCCTGAGCGTCCCAGTTTCATATATGTCTATACGGCTCTGATGCTCGGGAGAACCGAGGCTAATCCATGCACTGCAGACTGTGCTCGAACCGATTTGCACGGGTCTGTGCTTGAGCCCTTACAGTCTCGAGTTTGAAGATGATCTCAGACACCCACTTTGATTGTTCCTTACTCTGACGCCACTGCGACCACCATCTGGAAACAGCACAGACACCATAATAACAACAAAATAGGAATATTATAGACACACACTATAGCCACATGTGCATATAACAATTACTTTCCTCGTCCCTCATCTTGAATCCCAAATTCATGGATCCAATTTTCACATCTTTCACACATCTCCCATAAACAGAATTAACCTGGGTTTAATTATCTGTATGACATGTCAGACATTATAACACAATGTAATTAATCCCATGATAACTGAACTGGAAAATGACTGAGGCTCACACTTATGCCGCCATCATCGACACTTTTGGCAATGGTTGCGTTGCAGCGCCCCCGTTTTTAGAATTGCGTGGCTTTGTGCATCTACAATTTGTCCGAGAAACACATGGCATACAGAAATAATATAGATCCAGGCATCTGATGAATGTCTGCACCAGGAAAGGAAATGATTTGTGCTCCAGATTATTACATTATGGGCCTGCTCTGAGGAATATAGACTGGCTTCATTTGGTTCTCTCTAGAGATGTTATTAACCAGACAGATGACAGGTGTACATGCCGGGCCTATGATAAATCTTCTAGACAGGCTATGGTAATGTCTGCTTTCGGGTGTACAGAGCAGTAGTCCTTTATGTGCACTGAGGTATGGGATCCATTAAATAACTACATCCCCCATTCTGTCTCCCACAGCTGAGCTCTTATGCAGAACATGATTTCTCCAGCAGGTGGCAGTCTTCTCATTACCATATATCCGCCGCCCGCACTATATAGGATGGGAGCTGCTCCACCTGGTAACAATTATCTGATGGAACAAAATGTAACAATGGAATATATGTAACAGGGAAGCTCTGATAATGAGAACCATGCAACAGGGTGGCCGTCTGTCTGCAAAAGGTGTATGGTAGCTTACGAATATGATAAAATTGCAATATTTTGGAATCCAATAGTTAAAAAATGCCAAGATAATCTGGAGTGTTTATTAAGCTAAGGGCGCAGTCAGATGGCTGAATAACTCAGACGAGGATCGAATCGCAATTCTCGGACTGGCCGACGGCTCTCCTGAACCGTGTGATAGCTCCATAGAAATACATAAAGATGTCACGCTCGGGTCGGGAGAGCCACCGGCCAGTCCAAGCATTGTGATGCCATCCTCGTCCGAGTTATACGGTTGTCTGAATGCGCCCTTAGGCAACACAGCAACTTTTGTCGCATGATACTGAAATTGCTGTGCGTCTAATGATCTCCCATGGTGTGGCACTATGACGTGAGAATTCCTGTCACACAGAATTGTATGTTTCCAAATCTGCTGGATTTTCAGTCACTGATTGCGCGTGACTTTAATGCAAGTCACGTGCGACTATGACTTTTCTGCGGTTTGTTCTTTTTCCTTTTTTGTACAGCAAAATCAGATTTTGGGCTCATACTCACTTGCGAGAGACTCGCACGATTCTCGTGTGACTCTCTCACATGAAAACCTGGCACTGCCGCCGGCACTCAGACCGGAGCGTGCAGCTACATGTATTTCTATGCCGCCGCATGCTCCGGTCCCAGTGCCGGCGGCAGAGCCAGGTTTTCATGCGAGAGAGTCACACGAGGGGCCTGGAGCTTTTCACCGGCGGCTGCTCCCCTCATACGGTCGCATACAGCCACCCCCCCGTTTCCCGCCCTGTTGTGACAAGTCCGCGACCTCCAGTGACGGCTGCGACTACAGACCATTCCTTTACCGCGGTCAGGACACTGCCCCCCTGCCTTCTCCCACAGCTGCGGCCCTGTCATCACCGGCCCCAGGGGGCGCCACCTCGCTACTGGCGGCAGTAGAGGCCCCCGTCCGGTTTGCTAAGGGACCCTGAGCAGAGGTTGGTGAACGGTTATAGTTAGAGACTGCGTCATAACTCGGCGATGAGACGAGAGCCGCAAGGAGACGCCTGTTGCGCCCCATCAGCACCGTTTCTTCGGGGCCTGTTGCGCCCCCACCGGCACAGTTTCTTCAGGGCCTGTTGCGCCCCACCGGCACAGATTCTCCAGGGCCTGTTGCGCCCCATCGGCACAGTTTTTTTAGGGCCTGTTGCGCCCCACCGGCACAGATTCTTCAGGGCCTGTTGCGCCTCACCGGCATAGGTTCCCCAAGGCCTGTTGTGCCCAAACCTTCCCGGGACTCCAAGGTGTCGAGGTGACAGCATCAGCGACCTCAAAGCGGCCACATCTGCGACTTCTAGCGACACATGGAAGGATAAGTGACCTATAGTAATAAGTACCGTAGTTTGTCATACTCCGTCTTTCGACACCCAGACTAGCTGGGTTGCTCCCAGTTAATATAAAGATATTGTTTTATTGTTTTGAGTCCCTGCGAGGACAAATTGTTGTTACCTCTGTTTAATGGTTCAGCATAGCCACCAGTGGCTCCAAGTTATTAAAGTTGATTATACAACCCATACCCTCTTTCGTGTCTCATCACTGCGTCCTGACAACCTGCTCAGACCCTACACAGCCACCTAAACTATAATGGGTCTGTGTTTGAATGAGGTCTTAATCATCATATCTTATCCATCATAGCTGTGGTGGATGCAGAGGCAGCAATTGTGACCCAGCTGGACACCTTGAGGTCCATATCCTCCAAATCAAAGAAGAAAGCAGGATGTAAATAATGATATTGCAGTGACTTCTTTAGTCTGAGGCCTCATTCACACATATGTGTTTCATATGCATCTTCTATCCTTGATTTTCACGGATAGAACATACATCTATTAGAAACTATGCCTACACATATCCAATTTATTTGCAGACAGATAGTAAAAAAAATACCAAGACATGTCCATATTGTATCAAACTAGCCAACTCATTTAAACTGGCCTTGGAAAAGAAACACATCACAGGTATGCACTCCTTGTGTCATTTAAGTATTGTCCCTTTTTTTACTGTTCAATGGATAGGAGAACTTTTATTTTTTATTTTTTTGCATATGTGAAAAATGGATGAAAGTTGGATTTAATGCGCTGATGAAAAAATGGTCTGGGTTTTTATTTTACAAGGGAAAAAAAGACATCTGAGTGAGGCTAATGCAATCTTGTAGATATTGCTGTCTTACCGTACAAATGACTGTATCTATATATCCTGTCATGCTTAGATACAGTGACATATGACGTCATTAGCGAATAGGTGAAGGTCCTTGTCCTGTCCAATCATAACAATGAAAAAACAGTCACTACTAATAAGTATGAAAGGAGCAAAACAAATTTTGATCACGCAGCAACGGTTTAATAACGCAAACATACATTTATGTGCGTCGCTGTATTATACTACGGACCTGCTGTGCCAGCATATCATCAAAGCTATGGGGGTACACCGAGACCTCTAGGGTATGTTCACATGAACTAATTTTTGGATCACGTGCTGTCCATGTGGACCAATTGCACCCTAAGTACTAGCGTATATGGATAATTTTACACCAGGACCGCAGGACTGTGAGGACAAAAATGGCAGCATGAGCTAACCTGGACCAGGCTAGTGCTTGTAAATAGTTGGCACCTTCTGCACCGTCCACTATGCAGCCGAGCACCCGGTTGACACATCCTAGTGAGATCCATTTTTTGCTTGGACAGGACTGTGTTCCATAGAGCTTCATTGAGGGTATCATACATACGCATGCATGAAAATCCTACAGAACACTGACTGATGTAACTCAATAGGGCCCTTCAGATGACAGGTTTCTCTCATTGACAGAGGGTTGGTGTGAAAAAAAATAGCAGCCTGCACCATTCCATTCTATATCTCAGATGCAACTCGCCCATTCAAGTCTATGGGTCTATAAAAAAAAAGGATCCCACACAGAACAGTTGAGCAGCATCCCGATTTTTATGGATACAATTAAATTATTATCCTATGAAACTGTATTGGATCATGTAGATTTTTGAATATATCTGTGTGAACCGTTTGCACGTGAGGTGGTGGCATTGCTATGGACCGTAGAGACAAGCTGCCACTTTAAGAGACAGCACCCCCTTGATTAGAGCAGTGGGACATTCTGCACTTCCCTGCTGTAAAGACTGTTTGGTTTGTCTGCCAGACTAGAGAGGGGAGGGGCTGCTTTTCTGTGTTTGGAGAGACCCCAGATTTCTGCAGGAAGGAGGTGTGCCTGCCTGGAGCTGTGAGGAAAAGAACGTTTAGTCTGCGACTGTGACTTTGTAAACTATTCTGGGGATTAAAAGGTGGCTTTTCCATCTTGCCGTGAGAAGCCACGAAGAAAAGACAAGAAAGGGATCCAGAGGAGGAATCATTGAACTTGCACACAAGGAAAAGATCACATTGCACAGAGCTTCCGGGAAAGACGTTCGCACCATCTTGCAAAGCTTCAGGGGCCCCGGGAATGGACTGAGATACTAACGCTACTGTGAGTGTTAACCTCTTCTGTACACATGCTAGGGTTTAGGATAGGCTGCAAAAGATGGAGCACGGCAGCCGTGTGGCCTGGTTAGAAAAGGCCAGATAGGTTATAGTTAGTCCACACCCCAGTTAGTGTAGCATCATACATTACTGTACTGTGTTGTCTTGCCAGTTAGATAAATACAGTACACTGAGCTGTTATAGTTGCTGCTTCGTGCTGTTTGACGGCCCAGCTAGAGAATATTATCCTTGTAAATTGTCTGTTTTCACGGCATACCCCTGTTTCTGCATTTTCCTATACACTGCATTCCTTGCCTGTAAATAAATTAACTCTTTGTTGCTTGCACCTCATCTTGTTTACTGTAGTCTCCCTGCATTGTGGTGGTCCTCCGGCCATCGCTTCAAGCACACGGACATCACACGGACGTTAAAAACAGACATACAGGTGACAATATGGATGAAAATCGGATGAATCTTGAGAAAATTCTGCATTTTCTGGATGAAACTTGGATGTCTTTTCATACTCTTGTTTGACCCTTGCCTGAGCCATACACACACAAATCCATGTCTCTGGTCCATGAGACTCAGAGTAAGGCCACGTTCACACTCTCATTATTTGATGAATTTTGTACCTCAGTATTTGTAAGGTAAAACCAGGAGTGGGTGATAAATCCAGAAGTGGTGACGTGTTTCTATTATACTTTTCCTCTGATTGTTCCTCTCCTGGTTTTGGCTTACAGATACTGAGGTAAAATACTGACCAGATACTGATAGTGTGACTGTAGCTTATGTCCTTTCCTGATTAGATTGTGTGGTTCAGTTTCGGCTATTAAAATCTATGGGGATCTGTGAGATATGGATTAGAAAGACATCCTTTGTTCTTCAGAGTTCCATCCTACTTTCATCTGAGTCAGCGGATAGAAAAAAAGTTTAGCTGCTTCCGTGAATTAAAAAAACGGATGAGGAAAAAACTGAAGCAACTAAAATGTAACTAGGATGCAACTAGGATGACCCCTGAGAAAAAAATCAGATGTGGAAATCTAGCCAAGGCATCAGACATCAGATTTTTTTTTCTCGCATGTAAAAAGCCGGACATCAGTGTTTGGTCAGTGTCTCAGTTATTGCCATCAGTATTTTCTCAGTGTTTTTACCTATGAAAAAAATAAATTAATTAATTTTGATCTGTGACTTGGATAAAAAAAAACGGATATGTCTCCGATTGGTCTGCAAAAAAAACCACCAAGGACAAGTGAATAGCCACATAAACCATAATGAGTACGTTTTTTATCTGTGGAAAAAGACGGATTGAAGATATACTTGACTCTCCGACTTCTCAATGAGGCCTTAAGTCAGATTCACACATCTGTGTTGAGGTCCGTGATGCATTACTGGCCAAGGCTCTTGAGTTTGGGCTGGGAGACTCCGCGGCTGGTCTGTGCATGATATGCTGTGACAAATGGATGTGTGATTTCAGGGAAATGAAAAAGGAATGAAAGAGAAACCAGGTAGCTGATTCTTCTTTAAGAAGCACAAATGAAAACTGATGAAACAAAGTTCATAAATGACTGATTAAGAGATGGTGAACTCCTATTCCGCGGTAAATTAAATAGTACAACTGTGTTGACACAATAAATGTCTATAGCATGCAGCTCTGACAGCGTCCAGAGACTCTAGTGCAAAAATTGATGACCCTCATGTGGTTCTGAGGTCATCAAAACTGAGAAACTACACCATAGTGGTCTGCAACAACATTCCTTGACCATCACTTAATGGATTCATTGCAAATGCAGATGGGTGCGACAAAATAATAATAATTATTATTATTATATTTATATAACGCCAACTTATTCCACAGCACTTTACAATTAAGCGGTGACATATACAGACAATAAATTCACTGCAAGGTAACACAAGCTACAAGGGAATATAATAATAATAAATTTTATTTTTATAGCGCCGACATATTCCGCAGCACTTTACATTTCAGAGTGGATTTGTACAGACAATATATATTACAGCATAACAATAATCACATAGATCATAACAGATAACAAGAGGAGTGAGGGCCCTGCTCGCAAGCTTACAATCTATGAGGAAAAGGGGAGACACGAAAGGTGGGTGGCAACAGTTGCCCTGATTGTATGGACCAGCCATAATGTTAAGTGTGTAACAGTACAGACACAGAGGGCTAATGGATGCATAAAGCATGTGGGAACATGATGCGGGAAATCTGGTTATGGTAAAAGTTTTGACTGTGCCACACAGGGATAGTTAGGTTAATGTGTTGAGGCGGTAGGCCAGTCTGAATAAATGAGTTCGGGGCACAATAGGTAACGTTCTTGTTTTTTCAGATCCAGCAATTATAATAAATAGGGATTTTCATATAAAGGTGTATAGCCAGTCATCAGCCCATATATTTAACCACGTAGTGACCAAGCCAATTTTGACCTTAATGGCCAAGCCAAATTTTACTATTCTGACCAGTGTCAATACATGTTGTAATGACTCTGGAATGCTTCAACAGATCTAATTGATTATTGTGCATGCTCCGGCATATGCCATTACGCTCTATGGCCCGGAAGTATCGCAATACTTCCGGGCCATAGAACATAATGGCATATGCCGGTGCATGCGCAATAATGATTTTATGCTTTGCCCACAGTTGGGCAAAGCATACTGCACACGCGCGAGAGGACATTTGAATGCGCATGCATGCTAAATCTACGTGAACGCAGGAATTACACCAAATAAATGTGTAGAGAAAACCAGGAGGGAGGAGAGAGGAACAATAAGCCCTGCCCATCTGACCGGACCGAGGAGATTTATATACACCGCGGAAGGAATATAAAAGGTATTTATTGATAAAAGGTGGGGATTCAAGGGGTATGAAACGTACTGGTATAATGCAAAGTTGACACTGAATCCAATCATAGTTTTACTTGCTATGCGAAAAAAGTGGTGACAAGATTTTCTTTAAGGTAATAGACTTGTTTAAAGAGATGTGTTTTTAAAGCGTTCTTAAAAACATGGGTGGTAGGTATCAATCAGATATTCTGGGATAGTGCATTCCAGAGAACTGGCACAGCACGGGAGAAGTCTTGCAGACAGAGGTGTGAGGTTCGGATCATGAAGGATGTTAGTCTTATGTCAGTCGCAGAACTGAGGGCACATGTAGGGCGATAGACAACGATGAGGGAGGAGATATAGGGTAGTGCAAAACTGTGGGTGAGAGATATGAGTTTATGTTGTATTCTGTAGCGAATGGGTTGTCAGTGTAATGACTGGCACAATGTGGAGGTATCTGTGAAGAAACAAACATAATCCTTAAACACAGAATGAAAAGTGACCTTGGGCTGATAAAGTCCTTTATGTTTAAAGTTAGCACCAGCCAATCATGTTTGTATTGTAATGTAGCACCCATAGCCTTTTAATGGTCCTACTGTAATGGCTTATGTCTAGGTTTATTTTTTGGTCCCTAGGTCCTTATTAATTTGTAACAAATAAAAGTGGCTTGCTACATTATTTTCCATATTCTGGGGCTATTCTTCTCTAGATTTCAAGGCATTTTAGGCTATGTGCACACGTCCAGAATTCCTGCGGATTTTATGCGGCGTTTTTTCGCCGTGAAAATGCTGCAAAAAAGCATAAAATAAGCAACTCATTGTATTCAATGGCATTCTGCACATGCTGTGCTAATGCTGCGTATTTTTCGGTGGCAGAATCGCATTGCGGAAAAATACTCAGAATGCTCATTCTTTTTGCTGAATCGTGGGAATTCCGCACACATAGGAATGCATTGTTCTGTTTACTTTCCGCATGTGGCTAAGCCCACCATGCGCAAAGTAAGCGGAAAATGTGCAGATGGTACCCAGGGTCTGGAGGAGAGGAGTTTCTCCTCCAGGCCCTGGGTACCATAGCCCTGTAAAAAATAGAATTAAAATAAAAATTTGTGTAATTCTCACATTCCGGTGTCCCCTGCAGCATCCCCAGGACTCAGCGATGCTCCCGGCTAGTCTCGTTCCCAGCGATGCCTTGCGACAATGACCTGTGATGACATAGCGGTCTCGCGAGATGCTATGTCATCTGGGGTCATTGTTGCAAGGCATCGCTGGGAATGGGAGTTGCCAGGAGCATCGCTGAGGCCTGGGAACGCTCCGGGGGCCGCCGGAAGGTGAGAATATCACGATTTTTTATTTTTTTTAATTATTGTAAACTTTATATCTTTTTACTACTGATGCTGCATAGGCAGCCTCAATAGTAAAAAGTTGGTCACACTTGTCAAACACTATGTTTGACGAGTGTGACCAACCTGTCAATCAGTTTTCCAAGCGATGCCACAGATCGCTTGGAAAACGCTAGCATTCTGCAAGCTAATTACGCTTGCAAAACGCTAGTTTTTCGCGGGAATTACGAATGCGGATTTCTTGTGTATTTCCCGTGGGCAGGGAATTGCCGGGGAAATTTCTGCGGGAATTCTGGACATGAGAACATCACCTAAGGGTTAATATGATACTATCCTTTATGAGTACGTTCACACAACCATATTTTCCCTCCGAGTGCTCTCTGTGAAAAAAATCTGACCTCACACAGATGGCACTAGACTAATGTTATTCAATATGTGGCGCCCCTGAGGCTTCAGTCGCCACAGAGGTACTGCACCTTCTCCTAAGGTGTAGTGCCCCACCATCCAGGTAGGGTGGGAACTCCTGACCACGCTCCACACCGGCATTCCACACACAGGATAGTTCAGTGGGGCCACCTAACAGCTTCAGGCTGGGGGTTAGCAGAGCACCCCTCGTGGAACCCTGCTTCGTAACACGAGATGTGCTGGGAGGCGGGTGGAGTGAGATGATGCAAAAGAGTGGGAAGAGTGAGAGTTAGTTGGTTAGTTGGAGAGAGAGAGAGAGAGAGAGAAGAGTGAAGATGGGTGTCTGAAGGACGTGCTGCAGCAGGTCCCAGTGATCTGGGCTGCTGGAACGAGAAAGACCAGAGAAAGAGACTGATAAAGATTGATAACTTAACCTTCCAAGAGAGAGATAGAACAGATCGGAACGAAGGAGAATAGAAGGACGGTGGGAAGCTGGTTGAAGAAAGATAGAGAACCTTCCAGTCCAGAGCGCAAAGGCCGGGGCCCAGTCCCCGAGGTTGATTGGATCTTTATGTCCAGCAACAGACACCGGAGGAGTAGTGAGCCACTAACGCCTTGCTCCCATCATAGACTTGGGACACAACAGCAACTGAATAGAGAGCCGGGACGCAGTGAGAAGTCCCCGAAGCAGGCTACAGCTGTCTGTCATACAAGTAGAGACTAGGAACACCTAGAGAGAGGCATTCCAGGGTAACTAAGTACTGGAGTGCTTCGCACCTAAATGCGCATTGGAGTCGTTCAGTGAAGGTACATATTGGCGGAGTGTGGAAGGGAGAACCCTATCTGGCCTGGAGGTTGGCTGGAGCCCTGACCTGGAGAACACAGTACGGAGGCAGGCGTGTGTGTGAACTGCAAACAGTGAGTAAAGCCTTGGAACCGCACACCCTGGTGTCCTCCAGTTATTCCAGCACCGCTACACCTGGGTAACAACATCTATACCATTCTGCACCTCTCCTCATCCATTGCACCTACACTGCCCTGGGACTACAGCTCCACCTGTGGGGAGCTACACCATCTTTGCTGCACCACACCATCAGTCCCAGCGGATCTGCATGCAGCGTTGGCTCAACATCTTACTTGCCAAACACCACGGGTGGCGTCACGAACTATTCTAATAAACTTTAACACCATTAACATCACCGCCATTGATATTGGGTGCCCAGGGCCACGGATCGGGTCACTGCTGCTGTGACACATTCCCACCTTGACACCGGCCCGGTACCGAGTACCCCGCTGCCCTGGGTGTGAGAGGGCGACCCAAATACAAACAAAGCACAGAATGAAAAATGTGCAAAAATACCTTTCAGTAAGACATATAATAATAGTCAGCAAGTGCTGATGAAAAGATGACAACAAATACAGGGTATTTAGTCGATACGTTTTTTTGCAAAAAAATGTATGCCAAGCTGCTCCACCACGTCAAGGTAACCCTATTGAAGCAGTCCCTATCTAATGTATTTAAAACCTGAACATGTGAACAGTGTCTAAATGAGCAGGATTAAGACAGGCGCTTACCTGTATGGGCTCGTGGCGTGAGACAGCTCCTTTTGTGCATGTCACACAAGAGAGGGGTGGGGTCTCTCAAATCATGCATAAGCACGAAAAAAAAACTGGATTAAAAACACATGTGAAATGCACAAATGTGAACAAGTCTGTAGGACAATGTTCACACCACCCACTAATTGCAACACAAAAAGCACAGAATGAAAAATGTGAAAAAATACCTTGCAGTAAGACACATAATAATAGTCAGCAAGTGCTGATGAAAAGATGACAACAAATACAGGGTATTTAGTCGATACGTTTTTTTGCAAAAAAAATGTATGCCAAGCTGCTCCACCACGTCAAGGTAACCTTATTGAAGCAGTCCCCATCTAATGTATTTAAAACCTGAACATGTGAACAGTGTGAACAGGATTAAGACAGGCGCTTACCTGTATGGGCTCGTGGCGTGAGACAGCTCCTTATGTGCATGTCACACAAGAGAGGGGTGATGTCTCTCAAATCATGCATAAGCAGGAAAAAAAAGGATTAAAAATTATGAATACGGATTTCTTGTGTATTTCCCGTGGGTAGGGAATTGCCGGGGAAATTTCTGCGGGAATTCCGGACATGAGAACATAGCCTAAGGGTTAATATGATACTATCCAATATGAGTACGTTCACACAACCATATTTTCCCTCCGAGTGCTCTCTGTGAAAAAAATCTGACCTCAGACAGATGGCACTAGACTAATGTTATTCAATAGTGCTCTTCGGATGACAGTTTTTCATGTGGACCTAATGTCCATGTGAAAAAAATTGCAGGATGTCTCTTCTGTATTTTGGATGAGACTTACATAGCAATGTTTATGGGTGTGCAAAAAAAATTGGATTCCATATGGATCATCCATATAGCATAGCGATATATTGTAATTATTATTATCACAGGAAATGGCATTGGTCTTGTAAATTTCATTAACTGCTGATGTCTAAAAATGGATGCCATAAGGATGGGAAAAATGGACACATGGATAGTATAGACGCAGCTATATAGATGAAAACTTGTGGATGTATATAAGAGGATTTTTTAGACGTTCCCTATCAGTACATGGGGTACTGACTTTTCCACAAAATGAACCAGTAGAAAACCTGTGCACAATAAGGACGGGGACAGACCACCGTTTTCTCCACGTCCAAGAACATCGGACCAATTATGCTAATTACACAGATCAGATTTTAATCAGAGTTTGATCAGATTTTCCTCAGAGGTGGAGAGAAAAAATAAGATTCTCCATCTTTTCTATAACGTCATCCATGAAAATCGACATCGGAGTTTGGTCCGATTTTTCGCATGGCCCCATAGAGTTGAATGGGCGAGTGCGATCCGATTCTCGGAGGCCAATTGTGAATGCTGTGATTTTTTTTTCCCCTTGGACAGATTTGGGACATGTGCACATCCCCATAGAATATAATGGGGACTAGAGCTATCCATGAAAACCAGTTATTCGGTCGTTTGCACAAGCCCAAAAGATAATTAGTTTTAATGCAGTCGGCGTGAAGACCAATCGCACATGTGGATCCAAGCATTTCTCAGAAATGGGACATAAAATTCTGACCATGGGGACAGGGATTTTTTGTCACGTCCTATTGGAGAACATTACAGTCACAGCTTCTTCGGGGACCGAAATGGCTGAAAACGAGGAACAGTAGACAGCACTTAGCTGCACGGTGAGAAGAGGAGATGTCCTCTTATATGCAAGATCCTGAGCTGCATAGTAGCGGGTACATTTCTGCTGCAGAGGAAGACACAATCTTACTGCAATGCAACATATATAGAGCAGATCCACCCCCAATAAATAGGTAACCATAACTTTTCCCTGCTGCAAACCACACACCAATACATCAACGTCTGACAGCCCCAAGAGCTATATGCTAATTAAATATCTTCCCAGGAGGATCCGCATACTCTCTCCGCTGGTGGAACCTGCAGATAATAAATATAACCAGTTAGCAGTTTGTGAAAAAACTTTCTGGGAAAATCTGCAATGTCAACGTGCAATCCTAAAAAAAGGCCCAGGGTGGTGTCCTGGGAAATGTGTGTCCTTTATGTGCCCTGTTCTGCAGCAACCAAGCATCATACCACTTGGTCAGCACAGACACAGCAGGGAGAGATTCACACAAGGCTGAGTGCTTAGGGAGACAGAAGCCAAGTGACAGAAACCTAGAAAGGTGGCAATGAGCTGTGGCTTTTAACAAGGGGACAGTGGTATTATTAGACTGAAAGACAGTCACTCAGCTTCAAAGTGAAGAATTAGTGAAGAGGAAGTGTTCTCCTAAGCAATGGCTCTGTTCACAGATGCACTGGCCTTTAATGGCTCTCCCTCCAGGACCATAAATTTCTCGAAAGAATTGTCGCGTGTTACAAAGTTTCCTCTTCTTAGACAGTCATGGGCCACAACTGGAAGTGGAAAAAAAAAAGGTTTCAAGGGACCAACTGCAAGAAAATGTTATCCCTTCCTTTGGACAAATCTCTGTAAACAGTCGAATGGCAAAGAAGATCTTTTTTGAATAAACTGACACAGGATTTGTAATTAGTAAGAAATTAAAAAAGATCTAGAGATGCCAATAATGTATTGAATGTGTTGAGATAACCTATCAGTGCCTCATACAATAAAAAAGTAATTAAAAAATTATTTTCTCCTCTGCTACCATGAACAGTGAGTTGAGCAGCTGTGCCTGGTACGTTAAGAAATCTCAGCTCCATCTAAAGCCTGAAGTCAGAGTTTGAGTAAATATAATATCCATGCCAGTACCTTTTCCCTCTGTTTCCACCTGTATAACATGGTGACTAATCAATAGCCCTCCAGGACTTGAGGTACTGCCCCCCCCTGAAAGCGATTATTGGCTTGTTAGAATCTCTCCCTGCTGTGAATCTTGGGCAGGGCTGCTCTCTATTAATTCTATCGAGTCTCAGTCTTCCACTGCTGGTTATAGTCTATACTACCTCTGATTCGCTCCTGTTGCTCAGCACCTGTTCTGCCTATTTGGTTCTCATTCTGACATCAGCCTGTTTACTGACTATTCTTCTGACCTTGATTTTGACCTCCAGGTAAGGACGCCCTTATGTTATCCCTTCTTTCTTTTTCTTCTTGCTCTACCGGCAAGCAGCCTACTCCGTTGTCCCAACCCAAGCGTCCCTATTTAAATTCAGATTACTGTACAGGGATTAAAAAGTGAAAGCCAGGTCACCACTTGGGATCTGCTAGAGTGACTAGAGCTAAGCCTGTCTTTGGAAACCCTGTTAATATGTGTCAGAGCAGTGTCCACATTACTTTAAGGCTGTGTGCACACGGTGCGGATTCTGCTGCGTTTCCGCAGTGGTTTTGCCCCTGCGGAAACGCAGCAGTTCCGCTGACAAAGTACAGTACAATGAAACCCTATGGGGTTTCAAAAACGCTGTGCTCATGGTGCGGTTTTTTCCACGCGGGTTAGCTGCGGTTTACAAACCGCAGCATGTCAATTGTTTGGGCGCTTCCGCAGCGGTTTCACACCTTTACCATAGTAGAGGTGTGAAACCGCAGGGCAAAACCGCAGGATAATCCGCAGTTAAACCTCAGGTCACTTGACCTGAGGTTCACTTGACCTTGATGTCACTTGGAGTGACATCCACTTTATTTTTTCGTTTTTCAAAACGTGAAGTGGGAAACAAAGCACACACTTTCCAACTATTTTTAAGTGGACCCGCTCCAAAAAGATCCCCAGAAACATTTTGTGCACATTTCCTAACAGTGCAGCAGAAAGAGATCATAATAGGTTTTATTCACAAGTAAGAGGTTGGGATGTGCTCTGAGAACTGTGCGCCAAAACTGCGTACATATTTAAGGCCCCCATACACATTAGACTGACATCAGTAATGGGAACTATGGGGAAAGTTTACCAAAGCTGTAATTCTGCATGCCAGTCTTGGAAAAAAACAGCCACTGAGGTTATACGTGGCAGATTCATTAAGGGTGTTCTGTCCTCACTAAATGAAGCAGAATTCATGTAGCTTATACAGGCAGCTAAACATCTGCAAGGAGTTTGTATGTTCTCCCCGTGTTTGCATGGGTTTCCTCTGGGTACTCCGGTTTCCTCCCACATTCCAAAGACAAACTGATAGGGAATTTAGATTGTTAGCCCCATCGGGGATAGTGATGATAATGTGTGCAAACTGTAAAGCGCTGCGGAATATGTTAGCGCTATATAAAGATTATTATTTATTATTATCTGTGCTTTATTGAACGTGATGGTATATTGGCGCGGTGAAACTACAATACAAACATATATACACTCAGTCAGTACGGGGTACATTGAAATACATATATCTAATATATAAAGCTCAATGTGTGTATGTGTGTATGTATGTATGTGTGTGTGTGTGTATGTCTGGGATTGGCATCCACACCGTCGCAGCTACAGCCACAAAATTTGGCACAGTCACACGTCTGGACCCCGAGAGCGTCCTAAGCTATGTTGTGAGGTGAAATTTTAACCCCACGCATTCCAATTCACCAAACAATTTTGCCCCTATCTACATAATGGGGAAAAAGTGTGTGCGCGTCAAGCCCCGCCCCTCATTATGATGTCATAATGCCCCTATCTACGTAATGGGGAAAAAGTGTGTGCGTATCAAGCCCCGCCTCTCATTATGATGTCACAATGGTTGCCATGGCGACGCTGATTCATCATAGGTTGCAGGCCCCGCCGCTCATTATGATGTCATAATGGTTGACTATGGGATGGAGGATGTGTGATGGATATATGGGCACTGGACTATGGGATGGAGGATATGTATGACGGATATATGGGCACGGGACTATGGGATGGAGGATTTGTGATGGGTATATGGGCACTCTACTATGGGATGGAGGATATGTATGATGGGTATATATGGGCACGGGACTATGGGATGGAGGATGTGTATGATGGGTATATATGGGCACTCTACTATGGGATGGAGGATATGTATGATGGGTATATGGGCACGGGACTATGGGATGGAGGATAATTATAATTTGTTATAACTAACCACAGTTAGTTACTATGCCCGGGCAGCGCTGGGCTCTTCAGCTAGTACATTATAAATCAACATCTGCACTACTAGTTGAGCAGGGGAAAACTAACTAAGCAGGCTAATATGGGACAGAAATTGGATACAGGAAGCATGATTACATACCAGCGATGCGCTCACAAGAGGAGAATCAATCAATCAATCAATCAAATTTATTATCGCCAAGTACATATTACATATATACAAGGAATTCTTTGTGGCAAAGAGGCAACATAATATATAACAACAGATACAACAAGTAACATCTAACAAGACAGATACAGTATATAGTCTACACATGACGATTTAATTGTTGAACAGAGAGTGGATAGAAGCTGTTCATATGGCGGTTGGTGCTGCATTTGGGGACTCTGAAGCGACGTCCTGAAGGGAGTAGTTGGAATGAGGAGTGTCCCGGGTGAGAGGGATCGGATGAAATTTTCAATGCGTGGGATCGAATACTCTTATCATAAAGATCCTGGATTTTAGGCAGGGGGGAACCTATAATTCTCTCTGCTGTTCTGAAAGTCCTTTGTAAGCGGAGTTTGTCATGCGCAGTGGCTCCCCCATACCAGACTATCAGAGAGGAACAAATCACAGATCTGATGACCGCATTAAAGAATAAGATCAGCAGATTCTTAGACAAACCATATCTTTTCAGCTGACGCAGGAAGAACATCCTCTGTTGTGCTTTTCTTATAACAGCATCCACGTTTTTCCCCCATTTAAGATCATGAGAGATGATAACACCAAGGAATTTGGTCTCTGTGACCCTAAGAACCACTTCGTCATAGATGTAGATTGGAAGTATCTCATGTTGATCTTTCCTAAAATCCACAACCATGGATACAAGCATGCTTGTAGTTGCAATTTTGCCTCCTCAGACAATGTCTTCTTTGTATAAACTGTAGGTTTGGATGTTTTCAACCTTTGCCTGTAGGCTGGAATTAAATGAATTAGACAATGATCTGAAAAGCCCACTGCTGCTCTCCTCACTGCCCTGTAGGCCCCTTTTATGACTGTATAGCAGTGATCAAGCATATTGTTCTCTCTCGTGAAGCAGTTTATATGTTGAGTAAATTTGGGGAGATCCAGGTTGAGTTTTCCTTTGTTAAAGTCCCCCATTACGATCACAAATGCTTCTGGAGATCCTTTCTCCCATTCTGATATTTTGCAAGCTAATTCACCAATAGCAGCTTTAACAGATGCTTGAGGGGGAATATATACTGCAACCAGAACCATAGATGAAAACTCTCTTGGAAAGTAAAATGGTCTACAATTGAGTGCAAGGTACTCTAGATCTGGAGCGCAACCTTTTCCCAGTATGTTAACATCACAGCACCAGCTAGTGTTGATGTAGAGACATACCCCACCCCCCTTTGTTTACCTGAAGCTACACAATCACGGTCAGCTCTGTAGATAACAAAACCAGGTAGATCCAGACTACAATCAGGGATGGTCTCATTCAACCAGGTCTCAGTAAAACAAAGAGCAGCTGAATTGGCCATATCAGATCTCATGTTACAAAGTAAGCTCAGATCCTCCATTTTGTTAGATAAGGAACGGACATTAGCCAAGTGGAGTGAAGGAAGAGCTGTTCTGAACCCTCTCCTCCGAAGGCGTGCCAGGACGCCTCCTCTCCTACCTCTCTTGCAGTACACCTCCACAGGTTTCACAGAAGTAATGGATTTTATGTACTCAATTGTTGAATTAGCAATCATGCTCCAAGAAGGGGAGTCCATGAGAAATTGCAGATGATTCCAGAATAATAAATCGTCCCTTGAAATCATAAGAGTAGGTTTACAGAGTGCAGTGGCCATGATTACACTCAGCTTGTAGCTATAAAGACTGAACAGTCACAGCTTAGCAGAGTTAAATGTACAACTTTCCATAAAGGGTGCTCCCAGCATTGTTGGGGGGGAGGGCATGGGTGCAACAAGACAGGGACATCAGGGGACACGCCAACAGTCAGTCCAAACCTGCCCAGCTCACCCCTTCAGCTCCACCTGGACCACAAGATCTCCAGAACATCTCCAGCACCGCACACTCCACCAGCTTTCCTATCCCGGGATCATCTGCATGCTGGAAATGGGTACAAGTTGTAGGAAAGTTGGCAGGCAGCCAGCAGCTTCACTCTCTCACAGCTGAAACCAGGCATGGAGCTCCACGAGGACAGAAAGACACCGGTCCCAGCTGGTCGCAGTCTCCACACTACTCCCAGCTCTGCCGAATCCTGTAGCCCTACAGCTCCACGTGGACCACAAGATCTCCAGAACAACTCCAGCACCGCACACTCCAGCAGGTTTCCTATCCTGGGATCATCTGCTTGCTGGAAATGGGTACAAGTTGTAGGAAAGTTGGCAGGCAGCCAGCAGCTTCACTCTCTCCCAGCTGAATCCAGGCACGGAGCTCCACGAGGACAGAAAGACACCGGTCCCAGCTGATCGCAGTCTCTATACTACTCCCAGCTCTGTCGAATCCTGTAGCTACGCAATGGTGAGTGAACCAAAGGGAGAATTAACAATTAAACAGGGTAAAAAACTAAAAAAACTAAGAAGAGAAATGAGATGCTTCCAGGATGCAGGCTGAGGGAAAATGGAGAACTGGAGGGAAAATGGGGGCTGGACTAACTATAATCTTTTGCAAAAGCTTACCAGAATGCATTGCCATGGAGGGAAAAAAGATTAGAAAGTGAAAGTAAAATACAATAACATTGCGGTTATGACTCTGGTCACTAGATGGAGCCAAAAACACTGAAAACATTAACAAGCAGATAATAAGTCAGATGTTGGAAACAGAACAAACGGGTGTCAGTGTTTTTAATACATCAGGTCATTTTTGAGCTGGCATAGTTTTCAGATGCAATTTGTCCTAGTTTTCTGGCCTATATCATAGTAAGTGCTCATGCAAACATCCGTTTTGCTCAAGTGCAAGAAAAGTGGGCTGATTATTTTGATTAGACTTTGATCAGAGTTTGGTCTGAGTGTCATCAGTATTTCTCGTACGTGGAGAAAAAAAAAGTTTCTCCACCTTCTCCTTTCTTGCAGTCCATGAAAATGTCCTTCAACTGCGGTCCGATTTTTTTCACTGACCCATAGACTTGCATTGTAGATTTTGATCCAACCCTCAGATCAAAAAGCGGACTTGTCTCTGCGATTTTCTACAGATCGCTCACACTGTGAAAAATCACAGACATGTGAATGGCCGCATAGACTATAAGATGTACAAGTGCTAACCATGAAAAACACGGATAACAATCGTACGTGAAAAATGGATGACTGAATGAGGCCTAAATGTGTTGGAGCCTATAAGGTTGTTGAGTTATGGTCAGAAGACTAGGGGCCAGTCCAATAGCCACAGTCAGTACACGGACTGTGAAACTCGGTCGTGTGAAACCAATCTTACTTTCTTACTAGTCTCTCAAGTTGTATTAATATGTATGGTCAGTTTAATTAGTTTTTCACAACCATCCAAGGTATATTAACACTAAGTAGAAAGCCGACCTCGATGACAGTCATAGAAACTGCAAGCGATGTAAAAGCAGTGCAGGAGTACACAGGATATTCCATCACAAGCAGTAGATGTCCTATCATTTTCTATCTTCTGAAGCTCTTATTTCCTCCCCATCGCTTCTAGTATACTATAGTGTACTAGTATGGGATCTTATTTCGTCAGTGCTACATACATGTAAAATTGTGGGGGTGGGGAAGGTGTTAATTGCTTCCTCTAATCCAAGCTGATAATGATTGCACTGTATGGCAAATTCGATTGCATATGTTGCATAGGCATTATTGTATAGCAGGAGGTTGCGGTGCTCGTACCCCTGTGTCCTTGATGCACCTCTCTCCTCTGCAGAGCATTATGACAAATGAGCCTGCTGCCTCCAATCCATTCGTTCCAGACAGGAACAAAGACACTTTGTGGAGTGGAATCATCGTTGCTGTAATATCGCATGGCTCGTCTCAAAATCCGGAACTAGGATAGACTTGCACACAAGCATGTAATGCATACCAGGAGCGGGCCTGCTGTTCCCAAGGAGAGTGATAATTGCCATTATTTCCCTGCCAGGAACTGCACAGACGAGCTGTAAATCTGCACAAGGTTAATATGTGCCCACGCTTGTTAAAAAAAGTAAAAAATACATACTCCTGGGCTTATTAAAACAAAGTGTCAACACAAAAACAGCCCACATAATGAAATAACACAGCATATTACACAGCTTAAGATGCTGCAATATGGCTCATGTATGCAGTAAAGAGCTAAGCGCGGAGGCTGCAGTGAGGCAGACACCTCCAGACACTGTGTGTCCCTGTGCTGTGTCTTTGTAGGGCACTGAATACCTCCAGAATTTAGCAACCATTGAATTGATTTACTTCTGTTTTGAGCCATCCACGTATTTTCTAAGACCTCCAGGCATTATGTGTTGGTGAAGAGGTTTGGGGCTTTTAACTGTTCTGGCCCCATTTATTGCTCCTGTCCTCATGCTAAACGCCAATGGTATTGTAAGGTGCATGAATAAGGTAGCTGTGGTCGAGCTGCTGCTTCTGCATGCTCTGGCACCCTACAGACAAAACGTGTCCCAGTGTGCTGCTGTGTGTGGGGTGCATCACACTTACTTGTGGCCCGTAGGTCTCCACTTGCTCCAGGCTTTCATCTTCCAGAAACTTTGCAGCAAACAATCCAGGGAACACTGAATTTGTTAAAACAGTTTAAATTTTACTTGGCAGCTTATAGTCATTACAATCAGGCATGTAGGATAAGACCCAACAGTTTTACTGTCTTTCCACAGGTACCGGACTTAACTTCAGTTCTCGGTATGGGTAGAGCCTCCCTCTTGCTAACTCCTATAGCACTAGGAATTCTTCTCCACCACAAGCAGTACAACTGGAATCCATTACCTCCCGCCTCTGAGAGTTTGAGTCCATCTTTCACTGCAGCTCCGCAGGCTTACTGTGCCCAAAGACCCTGATGTCCATCTCGAGGTTCGCAGGCCGACAGACGGATTCACATGGAAATGTTCTTTGGCAATCCACTGCTCTGAGTAACAGGCTCACGCTGTCCCTAGAAGCTTATTGCATGTGACCGATGCTGTCACTTCATCACCCATTCTCAAAATACCTTCAACATTTCATGAACTTGGCATTAACTCTCAGCACCCCCTCCCTAATCTTTGTCAGACATTACAGTTAACACTGTCTAAGTCAAACTGCAGCCTCAGAGGGTTTTATCTTCAGATAACATACATCAATAGAAAATAAATTTAACCACTTGGAGTGTCAAGGAGTAGAACATCACCTCCACCACTCCTACACTATTACTTAAATACTGCTGCCTATGGACAAAAAAGTGATCAATAAACGCACTTGTGTAATGTGGGAATACCAGGGTATCTCCAGCAGATTAATTATTTTCTGCGGTAGTTTGCGACTGGGATACTCTCAAACTGTGAAATTAGGAAACCTCTATTCAAAGGTGGCCATACATGTGACTGTGAAACAACTAATGGCCGAACTCTTGTTGAGCCGGCAGCTATCTTTTTCAACTACTCCATCCACATCAGGACTCAACTCGGCCTCGAGTTCATGTGTTTTCAATGGGGAGAGAGTAGAAGAGTCGCTGTCGGACATCACAGTGAGCGGCTTATTCTCCCCTCAGTACAAAAGGATCTTGCTTCCCGATGGTTGTCAGTCAGTCACATCAAAATCAGTGGATTTGTCTGACTTTAATGAGTATGGGGACCTTTACCCTTCGGAAAATCATAGTTAGTCTCATGCAGACATCCATGCAACACGGTCCGAGCACAGACTGCAAAGCACAGACTGCCCTTGGGTCTCCTGACCTAAAAGTGAGAGCCTCATAGAATTATCACGCTCAGGTCGGGAGTCCCACCGCAGTCTGTGTACATCTGCATGAATTCTCACTATAATATAGTTTAATCAATCAGAATTCATACAGAAAGGAGTCACAGTATGTCTACTTGTGTGAGTCCCTATAAATACACATCTACTTGGTATGAAAGAAGCCTTAAAATCTGCACAAATTCAATCGTATGTAACGTTATACTCCACATGTAAAACACTCTAATCCTCTGTGAGCCCTACACAAATATTATTAATATGGTTAAGTCTATGGAATAATTTAGATGGGATGAAGTCATGGCCAGGTGATGGAAAGGGTATTTACATAATGTCCGCCTGTCCGCAGCGTCATCAGCTGAAGCTGTTCCATGAAGCAATGATCCGGAGGGTGTGAGGGGAGGCTTCCTGAGAATTGATTTTCCTCCACCCTGCCATGTACAATGGTTTATTACGATAAGGTTAGGGCCACGGCATCTTTTGTCAAGTGTCACAATCAAAGCAAGTTTCTGTTTTGCCTTTAACTTTCTTTTGGGTCAAATATTCTAACTTTAATTTAAGACTATAAAGGTTAAAATTAACACAACCAAATTGTGACCAAATCGTGAGTGAGCTAGTCACAATGGAACGTCCAAGTACATTCCATGCGCAGCTTCTGGGCTGATTATTGCAAATTGACCTCCAGTATTTGCGGATAACATGCTGCATTCATCTTTCCTTCAACTGTAACCAAGTTTCCTATGCTTTTGTAGCTCACACATCCCTAAAACACCAGCAATCCACCTCCGTGCTTTATAGTAGGAATGGTGTTCCTTTCATCATAGGCCTTGTTGACCTCTCTCCAAATGTAACTGACGCGCCTGAGGGGCAGTGGGATACTCGGTACCGAGCCTATTAACTTCAATGGGAAATGTCACAGTGGCGGTGACCCGGTCCGTGGCCCCAGGTGGTCATGTTAAAGGGGTAGAATTGGATGGGGATAGAATTTATGTAGTGATTAGTGATGCCAGTTGGAGTGTTCGACTGTATTATAGCCGGCACTGAAGATTATCCCTGGGGGAGTAGATGGTGATGGCAGTGCAGATGTTAAACCCTCTCCAACCAGGGCAGACCCCCACAGATTGTGATGCAAGTAGAAGGCACTGAGTAATAAGGCAGGAGACAAGAACAGTCACTTTATCATTTACTGTAGTTCAGGTGCAGTTCAGAGGAGATATTACAACTCTAACCAGGTTACAGTCTGCTCTGGAGAATGGGAGTTATCTTTCCCTGCTGTGACTCAGTGTAACTTCCTGCTATTCTAATCCCTTCTGGGACCAAGGCTTCCCGGAGTTTAGAACTTCCCAGTATTGCCTCTACTCACTGTGTATTTCGCCTTCAGCAGCTTGCAGCTTGAATCCTTTGTGAAGCAGCTCAAGTTCTCACTTGCACTATCCTTCACTGATCCTAGATTGTTGCAGTATTTCTGAGGGAAAACACTTTTCTGCAGGTTGTATAATCCCACACAGTCTCTCAGCTTACCACCCTGCTCTGAAAGCATGGATGGTCTAGGGGCTGGTCCCTGATGCTTCTTAGCTCTCACTCCTGGATCGAGCACATGGCCTCCAAGATATTCTTCCTCCTTCTTGTTCACGGAAATAACAACTCGGCCCCTCCCCCTCCCAGTTATGGTATGTCTGCAAAGCTCTCAGCTTCAGACAAGTGAGGGAGGGAGGTGAATTGTGGGTGTGTGTTATGGTCTCTAGCAGAAAAAGCATAACTCCCATTGCTCACAAAACACATACAAAAGAGTACATATTTAACCCTTTTGTGGCGACAAAGACGCAGGGCGCCACATAACGTTTATGGTTGTGGCCAAAAAGTTACATTTTGGTCTTATCACTCCAAATTACCTTGTTCCAGAAGTTTTGAGGCTTGTCTCTGTGCTGTTTTGCATGTTGTAGGTGATATACCTTGTGGCATTTGCGCAGTAATGGCTTTCTTCTGGCAACTCGACCATGCAACCCATTTTTCTTCAAGTGCCTCCTTATTGTGCACCTTGAAACAGCCACACTGCTAGTTTTCAGAGAGTCCACTATTTCAGCTGATGTTATTTGTGGGTTTTTCTTTGCATCCCAAACAATTTTCCTAGCAGCGGTAGACAAAATTTTGTTGGTCTACCCGACGGTGGTTTTGTTTTTACAGAGCCCGAGTTCCATTTGTTAATCACAGTTTGAACACTGCTGACTGGTATTATCAATTCCTTGGATATCTTTCTGCATCCCTTTCCTGTTTTATACAGTTCAACTACATTTTCCCATAGATCCATTGACAATTCTTTTGCATTCCCCATGACTCACAATTCAGAAACGTCAGTTGCTGGATGAAAGATGCAAGAGCCTGGATCCCAGAACCTCACTCCGCTTTTATGCACACATTCTGACTACAAGCAAACAGGTCACAGGTGAGGCTGTTACCTTTAGTAGCCAGTCAAACCCATTTGTGTCAACTTCTTTGCATGTTATCAGGCCAAAATCACCAGGGCATGAAAATGTTTGATCAGGGTCATTAGGATGTTTTGGGTTGTCATTATGATTTAAAAAGAGCACAGTATTTTGACACAAAATAGTTTCACCCAACCACTAGCCATGAGTGGAGAAAAAGGTTGGTGTTATCATTAATATTCTCTGAAAAAAGGCCAAGAAAGCAAAAATTCTGCCAGGGTATGTAAACTCTTGAGCACAACTGTATATATCTATATACACACACTGACAGTAATTCAAATCTTCCGTTCCCCTCTCTACCACTGACAAATTCTTGAGAGTACTGGATTTTCTGAATAGTTTATGTGTCAGACTGATGGAATTTTTCTGCCATGTGATCTTATTTAATATCCTAAACTGTTATATAATATATATATACCTAGTCTAATTACAGGAATTTCACCCAAACCACTTCTGATTTGCTTATGTTTCAAACTAAGGAGACGGTAAGTAATGTTTATTTTATCATAAAACCACTACTTTCCTTTTGGTGTAGAAAGGCTGCGGCTCCATGACTCAGTAGAGACACCTGCAATACGCGCACAACTTCCAACTTTCCATTAAAAAAAAATTGCAAGGAAATGCAGTTTGACCGTGCCTAACACAAATCCAAAGCAACTTAGTGGAGCCTTAGGGCTTGTTCACATGTTGCAGTTTTGCTCCAGATTTAATCCACAGCAGATCACATTAGCAGCAAAGTGAATGAGGCTTAAAAAAAATCTCATACAAGCGCTTTGGATAATTTCTGTGTGGAAGTTAACCTTAGGGCTCATACTCACTTGCGAGAAATATGGACGAGTGCAATCCGATAAAAAATCGGATTGCACTCTGACCAATGTTATTCAATGGGTGACATCTCATTTGCGATTTTTTTTCTCAGTCGAAATCGGACTGAGAAAAAATCGCAGCATGCTGCGATTTGCTGCGTATCTCGGACGAGACTCGCCAATGCAAGTCAATGGGTGTGAGAGAAAAATCGCACAGCACTCGCGCCATGATGTCATCTGAAAAGCCGGCAATTCATATGCTGCATACAGTAAAATCACACTGACATGTTAACAATAGAAAAGATAGAATAGATATATAAACATAGAATAGGTATATATATATATATGTCATTGACACACACACACATATATATATATCTTTATATTTCATAGAGAGATAGCAGAATAGCTGTGAGTCTGCGCAGCATCAGTGATTTCAACGTGAAAACATTCTTAAATTAAATACATACAGGTCCCAAATTTTACACACACATATTACTAACACTATTCGTCACTGACATCTATAAATGTAACTGTTCTGCATGGGTTTACTGTATGTAAAGCACGTCTCCTATCCTGTCAGGTTCTGCAATGATTTTATAGAAGCCGACAAATGAATTATCGGCTATTCTGCTATCTAGCTCTCTATGAAATATAAAGATATATATATATATATATATATATGTGTGTGTCAATTACATATATACAGGGGTTGGACAAAATAATGGAAACACCAAGCTGCTCAGTAATACAGGGGAAAGAGGCTCAATCAGGATGATAAAGGGGAAGGTGGTACAGTCAGGGTGATACAGGGGGAGGTGGCGCAGTCAGGGTGGTAAGAGGGGGAGGTGGTGCAGTCAGGGTGATACAGGGGGAGTTGGTGCAGTCAGGGTGATACAGGGGGAGGTTCATACTTGGCGGCCCCTGTATGAGCAGGGCCGCCAAGCCCTGCTGTATCATTAAGACGTGTGCTACCTTATGTTATGTCCTGATATTAGCGTGTTATATTGCACAGTTGGTGGTCTTGTAGTTATTTCTATGTAGCTACATAGTGGGCCCCAAGGTGCTCCAGTCCGACGCTGCACCTATTCTATGTGAATATATCTATTCTATTCTAACCTATTCCATTCAATATTGTACGTGTCATCTGCTGGCTTTTAATCTATCTATCTATCTATCTATCTAGCTATCTATCTAGACAAAAAGAATACAGCAGCACATGTGCATGAATCTAGTCCTTGTGAAAACACAGAAAAACATTAAAACCATTCAATTTGGATAATAATCCTCAAATATTTTTTTTCAAAACATTTTTTTAAACTTACAGTAAGATGAAAATGAAGGTTCTTAGTGCACAAATTGGCCAATTCATGTAAGCCCATCAACCACGGCAAGGTGACCTCCCTCTGATGGGTCCCTGCTCTACCATACATAAGCCACTATCTATCTATCTATCTATCTATCTATCTATCTATCTATTTTGAAGATTATTTGTTTTTTAATTGATGTGTACAGTTGTATTTTACAATGCGATTTTTAACATGAGCTTTTACATACAGATAACTGCTGTATGTAAAAGCTCATGTTAAAATCGCATTGCATGTGGATTGCATATGCATGTCATATGGATGTTCCTTGGAAAAATTGCACAGAAATTGCATTAGGCCACATGCACACATCCAGTATTTGGTGAGTTTTTTTTACCCCAGGATTTGTAAGCCAAAATCAGGAGCGGAACGGTCAGAGGAAAAACATAATAGAAACAATTGCACCTGGATCACCTGCCAGGGCAGTGGGGATACTCGATTCCAGGCCGCTTCTTCAAGGAGAAGTGTCACAGTAGCAGTGACCCGGTCCGTGGCCCTGGGCGTCCAATAAAACGGATAGTGAAAAAGGGATTATAAAGTTTGTAATAAAGTGTTCGTGACACCACCCGTGGTATTCGATCAGGGGTCCGACGATGCAATGCAGATCCTCTGGGGTGATGATAGGGCAGCAAAGATGGTTAAGCTCTCCACGGGTAGAGCTGTGTCCCAGGGCAGTTAGGATGATAAAGGTGATGTTTGTGGTGAGTGTGGTGCAGGGCAGGTGACGCCAGAGGCGTATCTAGGCTTCCTGGCACCCGGGGCAAGAATTTGGTTCGGCGCCCCCCCCACACTAAGTACATATGCGACTTGCACACTTAGCCATGTAACCACGAGCTGCTCTCCCTAATGCTCTCAAAGTTCAGTAAAAAACTGAAAGCAGGAAGAGAATCTCGTTGTCACAGGACCATAACTATGAAAATCGCATATGAGTGACGTGTCCATGTGATGACTACTGGAACCTGCAGAGCTGAATCCTGACATTGCAGGCTCCTGAATTCTCACAACGAATGCACTGCACACTTTTAGGATTCTCCCTTGCCGATGTACAGTCATGTCAGCACAAGTATGTGATTTATATACTTCTGGCCACCTTCCAACTAGACGTGCCCGGCCTTGCTCCATTCATTTTCATTGAGTGAGGCCACACATGTCTAGTCAGCATGTGACCGCATGTATGTAAATTACCGGCACGAGAGAATCCTGACAGCGTTCAGTGAGCACTGTGAGAATTCAGAAGTCTGCAGTCACATAGAATGACTGCAGACTCCGTACAAACCTGGACAACCCCTTTAATGTTCCTAAAAAATAAAAACATGAGAATAAGTCAGTAGCACAAATAACATTTACATCCAAGTACCTTATAGATGACGTCTCTGCAGTCAGTCTCCTTTTCTTCTTCTTGTCCAGACCCCATGATGAGTTTTCTCATCCACATCTCATTTATGCAGACTTCCATCTTCTCCGGTCTTCTGCAGCAAATCTCCACACGATGCCCTTAAAGATAGAAGTATCATTATAATGCTCCTGAATAAAAATGTCTGCAATATACTGTCACCTCACACTATTCCCCTCCCTCCTCTAACATCCCTCTGTTTACCATACTGTCTCATCATATATTTACCCCCTCACTCTCTATACCGTCTGCTCACACATACCCCTGACTCCCTATACTGTGTCCACATACATTAACCCGTTCGCTCCCCATACTGTATGCACCCAACCCCCATACTGTTTCCTCATACATACTGTGTCCTCAAATCTACCCACACACATTAAATTCCCCACTCCAAATCCCTCAGACACATTATGTACCCCACACATTAAATAACACCCATCCCCACTCCCAAATCCCCCCCACACATTATGTACCCCCCACTCCAAATCCCCCACATATTAACCCCCCCAAACAATAACCCCCATCCCCACTCATTAACCCCCCCGTCCATACTCCCAAATCCCCCAACACATTATGTACCCCCTACTCCAAATCCCCCACACGTTAACCCCCATCCCCACTCATTAACCCCCCACACATTAATTCCATCCCCACTCATTAACCCTCCACAAATTCTTTCCATCCCCATCCCCACTCATTAACCCCCCACTCAATAACCCCGCCACACATTAACCCCCATCCCCACTCATTAACCTCCCACACACATTAACCCCCATTCCCACTCTTTACCCCCCACACAGTAACCCCCATCCCCACTCATTAACCCCCCACTCAATAACCCCCATCCCCACACATTAGCCCCCATCCCCACTCATTAACCCCCCACACATTAACCCCATCCCCACTCTTTACCCCCCACACAGTAACCCCCATCCCCACTCTTTAACCCCACTACACATTAACACCAACCCCACTCATTAACCCCACTACACATTAACCCCATCCCCACTCTTTAACCCCCCCACACATTAATCCCCACATTAATCTCATCTCCACTCATTAACCCCCCCCACATTAACCTCATCTCTACGCATTAACCCCATCCCCACTCATTAACCCCCATCGCCACACATTAACACCCCCCATCTTCGGTGGTTTCTTCAGCTCCACATTGGAGCACACTTACCACCAGCGCTGAGCGTTCACTCTGGGCGCCGGGGAGTGACGTCAGCAGCGTGATCACATGACATGTCACGCTGCTGATGTCGCTCTGGCCTGGCGGTCAGAGCTGCAATTGTACTGGCGTCTATACAGACGCCAGTACAATTGTTCCCTGGGAGCTGGCACGCACACCTTCTCTGCGCCAGCTGTCAGCTTGACAGCTGACACAGAGAACCGCCGACTCTCAGGCCAGGGGGGGCGGCAGAACGCAGCCGCCAGGGAGGACACTGCGGACCGCTGCATTAGGCGGCCCGGACTGCGCCCCCTGCCGGCTGCGCCCGGGGCAACTGCCCCGGCTGCCCCCCCCTAGATACGTCCCTGGGTGACGCAGGAATGATTCAGAAGACATAGCAGGGTGCAGTTTCCTTTACCTTTTACTGAGCAGTGCAGGTACAGTTCGGGACTCAGGTTACAGATGGTTCTGGAGCCAGTCAGACTGGAAGCAATTTGGGAATTTCCTTAGTCAGGTGGGTTGTGAGGCCTCCTCTCTAGCGCTATTCTCTGAGGTACTTGCTGCTGTAAACTCTATTCAAGTCCCTCTTTCTGTCTGATGCTTAGGTAGAACTCCCCTTGCATGACAGGCAGCTGCAGCCTGCTTCAGGGGTCGCTCCTGTCTGGCGTCTCCAGCCCACACGTGCTGCTGTGTCATCAAGTATCATTAGAGGACAGAGGTTTTGAGGTCTTCTGCCCTCCGGATTCTGCTGCCGCAGCTTTAGTGCCCACACAGTCTTGGGCTCTGGTGCCCGGTCACTGGCGCTCAAGCCTGGGCTGAGCTCAGCTGGAGGGGTGAGCTCCTATCCCCAGCTCCTCTCCACCAGAGCGTAAGTATAATTTCATTTTTTTTGTGTGTTTTCATTGAACATAATCGGTGATTTTATCTTCCACAGATGATCCTTCTTGTAAATGCGTGATACTAATTTTTAATTTTTGTTTCCACAGCACCTGGAGCAGCACCCTGCAACCTGTCCCTGGAGAGGGTTCTTCATCGATCGACCTTGGACCCGTCCCAGCCATCCGACAGCCAGGAAGCAAGTTGCAGGTCAGCAACACAGACAGCTGGTTACCAGGAAGCTCGTCAATCAGGTGTTCACGCCAGCGGCACAGGGCCTCGGACAGGAATGTCATGCCCGAGTTTATGCACTTGAGCAAAGCCTTTCATGCCAGCCTCAAGACGCTGTCCGAAAGAGTGGAAAGTGGTTTTTCACTAATGGAACATGGTTTTAACCACATGGAACACCTCTTCCACTCTTCCGACCAGCGCTTTGAACGGCTGGAGGCTGACCTCAATAGACTAGCGCACCATTTCTTTAGTAAAATTGAACGGGGCATGGTGGATCACCTTAGTCCTGAGCAACAGCTGAATGTGTTACACGCCTGCAACACTGCTTACTTACAGGCTATGCAGCAGAATCAGTACGTGCAGCAGTCAGTGGTGTCATTCCCACCTGTGCTACACCTGACTCGCTTCACCACAGTACCGACTTCTGCTGCATACCGCAGCACGGCCACCTGCATTCCTAGCCAAGCCGGACACCACTACACCACACCATTGCCGAGTGCTGCTGGACACTCTACCTCCGTCACCACCATGTCAAGCACTGTTCCTGTCTGGAGCACCAGTACTGCCACCGTTTCCACATCGTGGCGCACCTCCAGCGCAAAATCTGCTTGGGCCACCGCCACATCTCCTGTTCGGACCACAGAGACTACATCATCTCCGGAACGGAGCACCGCCACTTCGCTTCATCAGCATGGGAGCACAGCCACAACTCCTCATCATTCCAGGAGCACCTCCACCACCCATCATCAGAGGAGCACCGCCACCTCTTCTCCTCATCGTAGCACCGCCACCACCACTCTTCAGAGGAGCACTGCCACCGCTTCACCTGCTCGGAGCACCACCACCACTCCTCTTCAGAGGAGCACCGCCACCGCTTCGCCTACACGTAGCACCACCACCACTCCTCATCACAGGAGCACCGCCACCGCTTCGCCTGATAGGAGCACCGCCACCTATTCTCCCACCACAAGCACAGCGCACACTTCACCTTCAATTAGCACCGACACCATAAGTTCTCCTGCAAGGAGCACCGCCAGCGCCTCCACCGAGCAGCCCAGGGGAGACCCACATTCCATATTTTATTCTTCACAGACACGGTCCAACATCTCGAGGCGGTCAACAACTGTAAGGCGGTCACAAAGTGGTAGTTGGTACAGGCAGGTGACTCCTGCCCCAAAGCAGAAGAAACAAAAGACTTTTTTTAGTCAGTCCCCCCTCTCCTTCCAACGTTTCTCAACCAGCCTCCAGTTCCATGCCTGATCTCCCTTCCCCCAGTACTTTAGCAGCCCCTTCACCTAGAACCCCTTCCTCAATTTCCAGCCGTTCCTCATCTCTCCACACCCCCAAAGTATCCCACTCTTCCCCAAAACGTCCTTCAAAATAAAAATAAGCTTTTTTTTAGTTTTACAAAATAAACGTGCAATTTTTCTGGTTCAAAAAAAGTTTGGTTTAATGTGTCTCTCGCCGCCAACACACACTGCGCCGTACACACACTGCACCGTGCATTTTTCTTTTTTTTGTCAACACATAGCTCCATTAATGACACGTTTTTACACTTGTCAATCTTGGAGATATGTGTAGTCAAAACAAGAAATCTAGATGACTTGTATTTTCAACATCAGTCTCTTCAGTCAGGTAATAAAGCACAGACTGAATAGAGGATGGTGTTGAGTGCAAGGCCTATCTATTGTCACCTTGGTTTGTATCCAAAACAGTAACTTCACTATGGTGTTTTTTAACATCATTTAACTTTTTTGGATACAATCCAAGGTTATTATATCTAGACCTTGTAATTAAACTCATCCTCTATTCAGTGTGTGTGGATAAACTGAGTAGATGATGTGGAAAATACCCGCCATAAGTACAATACCCTGGCCTTGTATCATAACGATCACACCTGGGCAGGTGAATACACATGAGTTTTAACCAGCAGCGTCGCTTCAGTCTGCATATATATAACTCAGACTGTAGCGCTGCTGCAGTTAACCTCTTATGTGTATTCTCCTGACAATGTGTGATAAGCGTCTGAAGTGTGGATGCGTTAGTTTTGCCGTCCTCACTTCAGCATGACACCAGGCCTGGGTATTGTAGAAGTTGTATCAACTTTATTATGTATACAGTCTTGAGGTTTAAACTGGCCACAGTGATGCTATTACAACTAATATGGATAGTCACAGTGTTTTTAGGTATCATAAATAGTTAGGGATGCTCCTGCATTCCAAAATGAATAATTGTAACATCATGACAGGTGACACAAATATTAGTGGTATTATCTCCACCGTCGCATCACACCGAACTCAAAGTGTAAAGAGAATAAAGAACATACAAGTTGTGTGTATGTATAGTCACCTGGTCTTGAGTACTATTAAATGAAGGATGCACAAAACACAGCATCATGAATTCAATCGTACACCTGGCCAGTTGATTATTATATTGAAGTGTAAAAAGACAGAGTGTACTTGGTACAGGTATCAACAAATTTTATTTATTAACATACACACAAAAGTAAACTTTGTTACACCATTTGGTCTTGCCAGGCCACCCGTCCTAGATCTGAGTTGAAGTAGGCCGCAAATTGGTCCCTCATTTGGCCAACTTCAACGGATAACCTGAGAGGGTGCTGTTTAAATTCTGGCAAGGAGTTAGGAGCGGCATCATCAAGTTCAAAGTTCTGGTGCTGTCTAACCATAACAAAATTGTGTAGAACAACACAGGCCTTCACCACCTCATCCACTGTTTCCAGTTTCAGATTAATGGCTGTGGTTAAAATGCGCCATCTAGAGACAAGTATACCAAAGGCACACTCTACAGTTCTTCTTGCCCTGGTCAGCCTGTAATTAAAAACTCTTTTGTTGTGGTCCAAGTCCCGGCTGGAGTAGGGTTTGAGGAGGTTTTGGCACATCTGGAATGCCTCTTCCCCAACCATTGCAAAGGACTGTGGTGGACCTTCGGTATTGGGAAGAGGACATGGCATGGGGAAATTGAACTGGTTGCCAAACAACCTCCGGCCCATGTCCGAGTTCTTAAAAGCCTGGGAGTCATTCCCATGCCCAAATGCACCAATGTCCACTGCAACAAACTTACAATCTGCATCAGAAATGGCCATGAGTACTGTAGAGAAGTACTTTTTGTAATTATAGTACTCTGATCCAGTTCTTTTTGATTTTATAATCCGGATGTGTTTCCCATCCACCGCACCCAAACAGTTGGGGAAATTGCAGACTGTCCAGAATCTTTCTGCATTTTCAATCCACTTTTCCATGGTGGGAAGGGGCAGAAATTCGGGACAGAGAACGTACCACAAAGCCCGGCAGGTGTCCGCAACAATTCCCGACAAGGTGGAGATTCCAAGCCGGTAATGGAAGTGTAGTGAAGAGAGGGTCTCTCTAGTAGCCAGGAATCTGGGAAACAGAGAAACAACAAAAATTAATATTTGTGTATCTGGAATTTTTACAACACCAAAAAATAAAATTAGAAACCAAAAAAAGGCATAAACATAAATATGCAGCCTTTTCTTTACTACATGGCATAAAAATAAGGCTGCAGCCTTTGGTTAAGTACATGGAAGAACAATAATTCATAGTACATCTGAGAGAACAAATAAAATTAGGCAGGCATTGTTTTTTAAATACTACGTACCGTAAGGTGACCAGGAGCCGTTCCTCAGAAGGAATCGCACGACGGAGATGTGTGTCCTGTCTCCGGATGGCATCTTGGACACGACCTAGCAAATACATGAATCTTTGTTGGGACATCCGTGTGTAATCAGTAACTTTCTCCGGGTTTGCCTGGAGCTCGCTGTAGAGGGTGTGGTACGCTCCACGGCTCTCCCAGAGTTCAACAATCGGATGTATCCCCACAAACGCCACCGCTGCCGTCTTTGCTGTCTCTCTCTCTCCTTTTGTTGATGGCAAGCAACTGCATAAGCCTGAGCCATCCTGATGTCCAGATCCAAGTTGAAGTAAAAAGTCTTCCAGCGCAGATTTTTCTAGAATTTTCCTCCTGTGATTATGACACCATGCGCATAAAAAACGCAAACGCATACAAACGCTGCGTTTTTTTGCCTTACCGCGCACGATAATGAGACAAAAAAAGCAGCGTTTACAAGTGTTTGTATGCGTTTTTGTCACGCGTTTGATGTGCGCACCAAACGCAGTGCAGAAAAACGCTAGTGTGAAACTAGCCTAAGACTACCGACCTATCAAAAATTATGGAAAATCCAAAGGATTTGTCCATCATTGCTTAATTCCTGAATACTTACTTTAAATATTCAACTAGTCAGCTAATGCCTCATGAACACGGCCATATTGTTGATCTGTGATATATGGATCCAGGCAGCGCCAGCGTTATGGGCAGGCAGACTAGGCAGCTGCCTAGGGCCCCCGTTCCCCCAGGGGCCCCCAGCTAGCGGCACATCATGCAGCCGCTATGGGCCCCCCCTGCCGCCGCAGCAATGATGGAGGAGAGAGCGTGAGCTGATGCTCCCTCTACCATCATTTCCTGCTCTGCTTCTGACAGCGGGTGCTCGATGACGTCATCGCGCTTTCACTGTGTATCAGGCAGAGCAGGAGACAGGAGCAGCCAGCAGTGCGGGCACGAGGAGAGGTGAGGAGTATTTGGTTTTTTTTTTAAATATATTGTGTGTGCAGGACTGTGGGGCCACTCTCGGGGGGTATGCTATGTGCGCTGGGCTATATATGCCATGTGGGGCTGCTGGGTTATATATACCATGTGGGGCTGCTGGGCTATATATACCATGTGGGGCTGCTGGGCTATATATACCATGTGGGACTGCTGGGCTGTATAAACTATGTGGGGCTGCTGGGCTGTATATATACCATGTGGGGCTGCTGGGCTGTATATATACCATGTGGGGCTGCTGGGCTGTATATATACAATGTGGGGCTGCTGGGCTGTATATATACAATGTGGGGCTGCTGGGCTGTATATATACAATGTGGGGCTGCTGGGCTGTATATATACCATGTGGGGCTGCTGGGCTGTATATATACCATGTGGGACTGCTGGGCTGTATATATACCATGTGGGACTGCTGGGCTGTATATATACCATGTGGCGCTGCTGGGCTGTTAATATACCATGTGGGACTGCTGGGCTGTATATATATATATACCATGTGGAGCTGCTGGGCTGTATATATACCATGTGGGGCTGCTGGGCTGTATATATATATATATGTATATATATAGCCCAGCGCACATAGCATACCCCCCGGAGAGTGGCCCCACAGCCCAGCACACACGATATATTTAAAGGGAATCTGTCACCCTTTTTTTGGCCTTGCAGTTGCCGGCATAGACATCGGGGGCTTATCTACAGCATTCTGTAATGCTGTAGATAAGCCCCCGATGTAACCTGAAAGAGGAGAAAAACATTATTATTATTATACTCACCGAGGTGGGCGGTCTGGTCCGATGGGTGTTGCGGTCCGGTCCGGCGCCTCCCATCTTCATGCGATGACGTCGTCTTCTCCCGTCCTGTAATGGCTCCGGCGCAGGCGCATTGCTCTGCCCTGTTGAGGGCAGAGCAGAATTCTGCAGTGCGCAGGCGCCAGACCTCTCCCGACGCCTGCGCACTGCAGGACTGTTGAGGGCAGAGCAGAGTCCTGCAGTGCGCAGGCTTCGGGAGAGGTCTAGCGCCTGCGCACTGCAAAATTCTGCTCTGCCCTCAACAGGGCAGAGCAATGCGCCTGAGCCATTACAGGACGGGAGAAGACAACGTCATCGCATAAAAATGGGTGGCACCGGACCGCAACACCCATCGGACCGGACCGCCCACCTCGGTGCGTATAATATAACGTGTTTTTCTTCTCTTTCAGGTTACATCGGGAGCTTATCTACAGCATTACAGAATGCTGTAGATAAGCCCCCGATGTCTATGCCGGCAGCCAATAGGGCAAAAAAAGGGTGATAGATTCTCAAAAAAAAAAAAAAAACACTCCTCACCTCTCCTTGTGCCCATGCTGCTGGCTGCTCCTGTCTCCTGCTCTGCCTGATACACAGTGAGAGCGCGATGACGGGCCCCATAGTAGCTGCATGATGTGCTGCTAGCTGGGGGCCCCTGGGGCGTGGGGGCCCTAGGCAGCTGCCTGGTCTGCCTGCCCATAAGGCCAGCCCTGTCCTCAGTTTTATCAACCATTGCATTTTCATATGATTATTCATGTGTTAGGAAATCAAGTCATATTGTAGTGGGAAATCTACACTCCTCCACACTGAAATTGCAATACCAAGAATGAAAAGTCATGGAATTATGGAAATCACAGGATGGATAGACACATGCTAGTGATATGCAAATAGTGTAAAAATGAAAACAAATGTTCAGAATATCACAATTTTCTTCAGTATAGAGTATGAGCGCCACATGTAGAAATCCCAGCGCTTACATCCTTGTTTCTTCTTAAATAGTTTATTAATGGTTGTCTGAAGAATGTTCTGCCCCCCTGAAGGCACTTAGGAAAATCATCAAGATCCATTGCTGGCAGCTCCCTGTGCCACTGACAAACAATGGCGTCCCAGATGCCTTCGATAGGAGATAAGTCCGGAGATGCTGCAGGCCATGATAACACATTTAGACCACACAGGCAACTCACAGTAAAACAAGCAACAGCCTGATGTTATCATATTGAAATAAGGCTCCTGACACACTTTGGAGAAATGGCTTTATATCTTGTTTCTAGGCAATGTAATGCCTTGATGCCAGTGTCCATGGTGTCCTGAGCTCACCTTCTGGAGTGAATCCTCTAAGCCCCAGGTCTGGTAAGGTACATGGGAGCGCGAGCACTGCAGTCAGACAGGACACGGGGAAACAGAGGGGGCTGCATTATACTCTATGGGGCTGCATAATACTCTATGGGGACTTCATTATACTCTATGAGGGGGCTTCATTATACTCTATGAGGGGCATGCATTATACTCTATGAAGTGCCTGCATTATACTCTATGGGGTGGCTGCATTATACTCTATGAGGGGGCTGCATTATACTCTATGTTGGAGCTGCATTATACTCTATGAGAGGGCTGCATTATACTCTATGGGGTGGTTGCTTTATACTCTATGGGGTGGCTGAATTATACTCTAAGGGGGCTGCATTATACTCTATATGGTGGCTGCATTATACTCTATGAGGTGGCTGTATTATACTTTATGAGGGGGCTGAATTATATTCTAGGAGGTTGCTGCATTATACTCTGTGGGGTGGCTGCATTATACTCTATTGAGTGGTTGCATTATACTCTATGGGGTGGCTGCATTATACTTTATGAGGTAGCTGCTTTATACTCTATGAAGTGGCTGCATTATACTCTATGAGGGGGCTGCATTATACTCTATGAAGGGGCTGCATTATACTCTATGGGGTGGTTGCATTATACTCTATGAGGAGACCGCATTATACTCTATGGGAAGTGCATTATACTCTATGAGGGGCATCATTATACTTTATGGGGTGGCTGCATTATACTCTATGGGGTGGCTGCATTATATTCTATGAGGTGGCTACATTATACGCTATGAAGGGGCTGCATTATACTCTATGAGGGGCCGCATTTTACTATATTGAGGACTATGGGGAGTGCATTATACTATAGGAAGGATATGGGGAGCATATTATACTATATGGAGGACTACGGGGAATGTGTTATACTATATGAAATCCTACTGGGAGTGTGTTAAAGTATATGGAGGGATATGGGGTACATACTATATACACATGAGGTCACAATTGTTGGTACCCCTCGTTTAATTACAGAAAAACCCACAATGATGACAGAAATAACTTGAATCTGACAAAGGTAATAATTAATCAAAAATCTATGAAAATGAACAAATGAAAGTCAGACTTTGCTTTTCAACTATGCTTCCACAGAATTAAGAAAAAATAAAACTCATGAAATAGGCACTAATTAACATCACAGATGTGTGCAAACTTGGAATCAGTTAGTGGGCTTGTATAGAGGGCTACAGATACTCACTGTGCTGTTTGGTGACATGCTGTGTATCACATTCAACATGGACCAGAGGAAGTGAAGGAAAGAGTTGTCTCAGGAGATTAGAAAGAAATTTATAGACAAACATGTTAAAGATAAAAGTTATAAGACCATATCCAAGCAGCTTGATATTCCTGTGACTACAGTTGCATATATTAATCAGGAATTGAAGCTCCATGGGACTGTAGCCAACCTCCCTGGACGTGGCTGCAGGAGGAAAATTGATGACAAACTAAAGAGACGGATAATACGAATGGTAACAAAAGAGCCCAGAAAAACTTCTAAACAGATTGAAGGTGAACTTCAAGCTCAAGGAACATCAGTGTCAGATCGCACCATTCGTCATTGTATGAGCCAAAGTGTACTTCATGGGAGACAACCAAGGAAGACACCATTGTTGAAAAAAAATCATAAAAAAGCCAGACTGGAATTTGCGAAACTACATGTTGACAAGCCATAAAGCTTCTGCGAAAATGTCCTATGGACAGATGAGACAAAAATGGAACTTTTAGGCAAGCCACATCAGCTCTATGGTCACAGACGGAAAAATGAAGCATATCAAGAAAAGAACACTGTCCCTACTGTGAAACATGGAGGAGGCTCTGTTATGTTCAGGGGCTCCTTTGCGGCATTTGCCACAGGGTGTCTAGAATCTGTGCAGGGTATGATGAAATCTCAAGACTATCAAGGGATTCTAGAGAGAAATGTGCAGCCCAGTGTCAGAAAGCTTGGTCTCAGTCGCAGGTCATGGGTCTTGCAACAGGATAATGAACCAAAACACAAAGCTAAAAAGACCCAACAATGGCTAAGAGGAAAATATTGGACTATTCTGAAGTGGCCTTCTATGAGCCCTGACCCAAATCCTATTGAGCATCTTTGAAAAGAGCTGAAACATGCGGTCTGGAAAAGGCAACCTTCAAGCACGAGACAACTGGAGCAGTTTGCTCTTGAGGAGTGGGCCAAAATACCGGTCGAGAGGTGCAGAAGTCTCATTGACAGTTACAGGAATTGTTTGATTGCACTGATTGCCTGAAAAGGTTGTGCAACAAAATATTAAGTTAAGGGTACCATCATTTCTGTCCAGGCCTAATTCCTGAGTTTTATTTTTTTAAAATTCTGTGGAAGCTTTTTTGAAAAGCAATGTCTGATTTTCATTTGTTCATTTTCATAGATTTTTTATTTATCAATACTTTTGTCAGATTAAAGTTATTTCTGTCAACATTGTGGGTTTTTCTGTCATTACATGAGGGGTACCAACAATTTTGACCACGTGTGTAGAAGACTATGGGGCAAATTCAGGGTCGGACTGGGGTGTCTGGGGCCCACCAGGGGAATGGACTCTAGGGGCCCACCCTACGGTTATATGCAAATATCTGTCAGTCGCTATCCCCATTATAGTGGAGCATCGGCTGTAAAACACATGCGGCTCCTGAACATCTACTGTGCGCCCCCATAACTGGATGTATAATTACAGTAGCTTACATTAATGGGGTTCTTTGGGTAAAACAAGTTATCACCGATCCTTGGGCTCCACAGGATAGGTGATCGCTTAGGTCCGACCATTAGAAACTGCACCAATTGGAAGAATGAGGAAGTTTTATCCCTGATAGGACACTTATCCCCATTTTAAAATGGATCTGCAGGTGGGATATCTGACCGCAGCTCCATTCATTCTCTTTGGGACTTCTATAAAAAAAACAAGTGCAGCCACGGAGGGAATGAATGGATCAGTGATCAAGTCAGACATGCCACTCCGGTCTAATGGGGATAAAAGCTCCACATTCTGTCGATTGGGTCCACATAGTCCGCCATACAATATTATGGGCAACCACATAGTCCACCATATAATATTATGGGCAACCACATAGTCCGCCATACAGTATTATGAGCACCCACATAGTCCACCATACAGTATTATGGGAAACCACATAGTCTGCCATATAGTATTTTGAGCACCCACATAGTCCGCCATACAGTATTATGAGCACCCACATAGTTCGCCATACAGTATTATGGGCACTTCATAGTCCGGAATACAGTATTATGGGCACCACATAGTCCGCCATACAGTATTATGGGCAACCACATTGTCCACCATACAGTATTATGGGCAACCACTTTGGCCACCATACAGTATTATGAGCACCCACATAGTCCACCATACAGTATTATGGGAAACCATATAGTCCATCATATAGTATTTTGAGCACCCACATAGTCCGCCATACAGTATTATGAGCACCCACATAGTTCGCCATACAGTATTATGGGCACCTCATAGTCCACTATACAGTATTATGGGTAACCACATAGTCCTCCATACAGTATCATGAGCATCCACATTGTCCGCTATATATTATTAGGAGAAACCACATAATCTTCCATACAGTATTATGAGCACTCGCATAGTACGACATACAGTATTATGGGCACCTCATAGTACGCCATACAGTATTATGGGCACCTCATAGTCCGCCATACAGTATTATGGGCACCTCATAGTCTGCCATGCAGTATTATGGGCAACCACATAGTCCGCCATACAGTATTATAGGCAACCACATAGTCCGCCATACAGTATTATGGGCAACCACATTGTCCGCCATTCAGTATTATGGGCACCTCATAGTCCGCCATACAGTATTATGGGCCCCATATAATGCTCCACCATACAGTATTATGGGGCACCTGCTCCTTCATACAGTATTATGGGCCCCCTGCTCCTCCATGAAGCAAATTATGGCCCCCTTGCTGCTCATTGCAGCACATTATGGCCCCCCTGCTCCTCCATGCAGCACATTATGGCCTCCCCTGCTCCTCCATGCAGCACATTATGGCATCCCCTGCTCCTCCATGCAGCACATTATGGCCCCGCTGCTCATCCATGCAGCACATTATGGCCCCCCTGCTCCTCCATGCAGCATACTATGGCCTCCTCTGCTCCAGCACAGCTTCCAGGGAGCATGGTGACGAGAATGATATACTATTAAACTGCGTAGGCGACAACTGTGGGGCCCCCAGAAACCTATTTTTCCTCTGATTGTGGCCCCATCAGGTAGCCGGCACAGCTTCCAGGGAGGGTGCTGAGATTATATATACTATTACACACTGCGTAGGCGGCCACTGTGGCGACCCCCACAGTGGTCACCTACGCAGTGTAATAGTATATTTCACCACCCTCCCTGGAAGCTGTGTCGGCTACCTGATGGGGCCACAATGAGAGGAAAAATAGGTTTCTGGGGTACCCCCACGGTTGTCGCCTACGCAGTTTAATAGTATATCATTCTCATCACCATGCTCCCTGGCAGCTGTGCCGGCTACCTGATGGGGCCCCAAAGAGAGGAAAGATAGGTTTCTGGGGGCCCCAGAAACCTATTTTTCCTCTCATTGGGGCCCCATCAGGGAGGGTGCAGAGACAGCAGAGCAGCTCACCACACCAGGCTAGCCATCATTCTGTACACAGGGCAGGCCGCAGGGCAGGAGTCAGACAGGGAGCCTGGCGGAGAGCACACACCACCACCACACAGCCGGGCCGGCACTGCAGGACAGCGGTAGTCGGGAGCTGGCAGAGCAGAGCTGCATGACTGAGGAGGAGGACACTGGACGCACTGAGCAGGCCGCAGGACTGCAGGAGTAAGGCAGGGAGCTCGGCAGAGAGCACACAACACCACCACACAGCCAGGCTGGCACTGCAGGACAGCGGTAGTTGGGAGCCGGTTGAGCTGCATGACAGAGGAGGAGGACACTGGACGCACTGGGCAGGCCGCAGGGCTGCAGGAGTCAACAGGGAGCCCGACGGAGAGCACACAACACCACCATCACCATACAGCCGGGCCGGCACTGTCCGGCACAGCAGGACAGCGGTAGTCAGGAGCCGCCAGAGCTGCATGACCGAGGAAGAGGATACTGGACGCACTGAGCAGGCCGCAGGGCTGCAGGAGTAAGACAGGGAGCCCAGAAGAGAGCACACAGCACCACCACCACCACACAGCCTGGCCGGTACTGTCCGGCACTGCAGGACAGTGGTAGTCGGGAGCCGGCAGAGCTGCATAACCGAGGAGGAGGACACTGGACGCGGCACTGGGCAGGCCACAGGGCTGCAGGAGTCAGGGAGCCCGGCAGAGAGCACACAACACCACCAACACAGCCGGGCCGGCACTGCAGGACAGCGGTAGTCAGGAGCCGGCAGAGCTGCATGACCGAGGAGGAGGACACTGGACGCACTGAGCAGGCCGCAGGGCTGCAGGAGTCAGACAGGGAGCCCAGAAAAGAGCACACAACACCACCACCACACAGCTAGGCCAGCACTGTCCGGCACTGCAGGACAGCGGTAGTCGGGAGCCGGGAGAGCTGCATGCATGACCGAGGACGAGGAGGACACTGGACGCGGCACTGGGCAGACCGCAGGGCTGCAGGAGTCAGGGAGCCCAGCAGAGAGTCCACCACCACCACTCACCACCACATAGCCGGCAAAGAGTCCACCACCCACCACCACACCGCCATCAGCCGAGGACATTGGACTGTCACTCATTAGTCTGTGTGACAGACTGTCTGTCTGTCTCCCCTAGTGCCCCTGCTGGACCCCTTCCTTCCCCCCTGCTATTTTATACACTGTGTCTGTGTGACTCACGGACCCACGGACCGAAGGGCTCAGGGCTGCGGTTGACATTGTCTGACTGTCTGTAACAACAGGAGCGGAAGCAGCAGGATGAGTAGCGGCGATGTCCTCTGTTCTCTGTGCTGCCACTGCTATTAGCCAGGCAGCAGCCAGCTACAGTAGAGGACAGAAACGCGGGGCGGGGACTCACGGCCCATCAAGAACAGGCGCCGCGCGAACCACTGCAGCGCAGCAGCAAGGTCACGCGGCCAGGAGAGGAGATGTCACGTGACTCATCATCACCAGCCAGACCTTCAGGAGCCGCTGCCGGAGCCAGCCAGGGGGCCGCCTCCCGACTGTGCAAAGCCAAGTAATTGCCGGTATGTGCACACGCTCTTAAAGGGCCCGGCGGCCGCCAAACATTTAAAGGGGCAGTAAATTTAAGGGGGCCCCCCGCGACCTCGGGGCCCACCGTGCATTTTCCCGGTACCCTGCCAGGCCAGACCGAGCCTGGGCACATTATCCTATATGAAGGACTATGAGGTGTGGATTATGCAATATGGAGGACTATGGGGTGCATGATACTATGTGGAGGACTATGGGGTGTATTATACTATGTGGAGGACTATGGGATATATTATGCTAAACAAGCAAAATGCTGCCTATTAATCGAGTGATTGGATGGTTAATTATGGAAGAAATTGTTCTCAGCAGCACATCGCTTGGTGAAAAGTGCAGATATGCTGCTGATAACATGATACTGTATGTGGACAGAATAATCTACTAGTAATTGTTCTGTTCCCGTTATTCTTCCTCAGCCGCTGTAAAGAGGCTGGGAAACAAGCGTCGAACAACTTCAATATTGTCCATCATGTTCGTTCAACAGCCTGAACTCAGCGCATGTAATTACAAACAAAATGTTTCTGTGTGATGATGCAATATGTTACCACTTTAATCTTTTGCCCAGGGCCCCGCTTTGTCTAAAACCGGCCCTGACTGTAAGTAGCCTGCATCACCTAAACGTGCTACCACAGCCTGAAGCATCTCTGGATTTATCCCCCATCAAGCACAATTGGAAAATCATTGGTCAGCAACTGTACAGTGAGCTGCCAGCAGCGGATCTTGATGATTTCCTCAAGTGCATTCAGCGCGGCAGAACATTCCTCAGACAATAATTAATAACCTCACTGATAGTAGCCGAGGCTGTAAGTGCTGGGATTTCTCCATGTGGCTAATACTCAATAAATTGAGATGTTTTGAATATTTTGTTTGCATTATTTTTAAATTTGCATATCAGTAATCTGTCTATCCATCCTGTGATTTCAATAAGTCCTCGATTTTTTCTACTTGGTGGTGCAATTTAAATGTTGAGGAGTGTATATACTTAGGTTATCATAACACATCCCTGACTCAGGAAATTCATTTTACCAGTTTACTTATAAACTGTCTCACTATTTAATTCGCTTCAACTAAACTTAGGTTGCATTTCCACAGGTTGATTATCATGGCTCTCTTCCCGTTAATCAAAGAGTTTAAACTGGTTGCCAATTATCTGATGAACTAGCAAATTAGACATTCATCAGGTGAAATAAACTTTAAACTTGCTTAAATATCATTGCTCTCGGCAGCACATTGTCCAGTGTAAAGGGAATATGTGCTGTTGAGACCAATGACAGTCTATGTGCACAGAACGATCTATTACTGGAAGTTCGGTCAGTTTGTCTAAACTGGCTATTACCGTAAATAACCGCTGATCATCGACCTGTAGATTCGTATCGTTACCTGAACCATACATATATCAATCGCAAATCCAAAAAAGCTGGGACACTGTGTAATGTGAAGAATACAAAAATGCAATTGTGGCGCCCCTGAGGGTTCAGTCACCACAGAGGTACTGCACCTCCTCATGAAGTGTGGTATCCCACCATCCAGGTAAGGTGGAGACACCTGACCACACTCTAACACCTGCATCCCACACAACATAGTAGTGTAGCAAAGCACCCTTTGGTGGCTCTCTGCTTGGAACTCGAAGAGTGCTGGGAGGTGGGTGGAGCCTAGTCTGCACCAACAGAGAGGGAAGATATTAGGATTTAGTCAGTCTGTCACAGGAGTCTGTGAGAGGAGATCCCCAGAGAGAGGGATGGATGAAGGGAGTGCTGCAGCAGACCTAAGTGACCTGGGTCTGCTGGCACAGGAAGGAGAGATTCAGAAAGCCTAATTCTTCATAAGAAAGAAGGATTTGTATGGAACGTAAGGAGGACTAAGGATTAGGGTTAGAGCAGAACCCTTCCCAAGTTCACAGCGCAAGGCTGGAGTCCGGTCCCCGAGGTTGTATGGATACCAATGGTCCTGCAGCAGACACCGGAGGAATAGAAGTTGATACCACTTTATTCCCACACAAGACTTGGGGGCACAACAGCAACGTGAGTGAGCCGGGACTTAGTAGCAAGGAGTCCCTGAAGCAGGCTACAGCAGTCTGCCGTACAAGTAGAGTTCATAGGAACATCAGAAAGGAGGAACTCCAGTGTAACTCGGTACTGTGAGTATATACAAAATTACTTGGCACTCAAAATCAGAGAAGCAATTTTTTCTGTATTGTGCATCCAGACAAAAATAGGCTCATATCATATGAACGTTTTCGGTCCAACAACGGACCTTCATCAGAAAGGTCTTTTTGTTTCTTTTAGAGTAGACTGTAAGAGATACAGTAGGGTAAAAGATATCCTAAGGCAGGAATGAAATCCTGTTTATTTTGTAATGACTGGAGCTCGAGTCTATCAAAGGAGCTGGATAAAATATGACTGGATGAAGCAGGCCTTAGGGAGAGAGAAGGTCCTCCTCTCACGGCGGCACCCTGGATTGTTTCAGCGGCCTCTTAGCGCTGCAGCCCCTTGCAGATACTGCTCCATACAGCACGGCTTCTCTATTGGTTGGAAACCTTACTTGAGCACCAATTCTCCTCTGTTTTTCTCTGAAGTGCCGTGTTTTTTTGTATATCAGTACTGTGAGTACTTCACCATAGGCGCAAGAAGGGAGACGTTCAGAAAAGGCACTGTTGTGAGCTCATTTTCTCGTTCACCTTTGATGTCCGATAAACTCCCTCTGCTGGTGAAAGGAGGTGGTGAAACTGATTTGGATGGGAGAAACCTGTCACCTGAACAGGTGGATTGCGATTGGACATCCGGAATCTCTGAGTGGATATAAGGCAGCCGACGCCCTGTAGGGTTGCTGGTGATTTCCTTGCTCTGAGCTCTGGCCTCCAGTTCAGTTCCTGTCTTCTAAAGCTAAGTTTTGCTCTGTTATTGTTCCATGAGATTTTGTCTGATTTGCTTAGTTTTGTGTTCTGCCAGCCCCGGCTGGGGCTCTGCTGAATTTCCATTTTTGTCCCTGATCGGTTAAATCTCTTTTGCTCTGTCTTCAGAATATATCGAAGTGCTGATATAGGGATTTTGAAGTCTAGTGACTTCAGGGCCGTTTTTCCTATCAGACGTGTTGGGACATTTTTGGTAGGGTTTTTGCGGATTGCAGCCAGCATCTTTTCTGTCCTTTCCTATCTAGTTAGTTGGGCCCCATTGTTTGCTCTGCCTGTCTTTCTATCTGTGTTTGTGTTTTCATCTGTTTTCACCGACAATACATGTTGGGGGCTGTCTATTGTTTTGGGGTCTGCTCTGGGGCAGTTTAGATTTCCCCTTTCTTTCTTTATGCTTATTTAGTTCTCCAGCTGTGAAGAGGCGTCTAGGACCACCGTAGGAACGTTCCATGGCTACTGTTAGTTGTTGTGAATAGGATCAGGGGTCTGCAATCCACTAGCTACCAACCTCTCCGGTTTTCTGGACTTAGCTTGCATTTTTGTTTTTCCTCCTCCGGTGACTCATTCATAACAGAATCACCAGCCATACCGCAGATTCTAGGGTACTCAATAGCAGGAAGGAATTGTAAAAGAGAAAAAATAAATAAATAAATAAAAGTGTCAGAATTTTTATTTTTTAATGTATATTTTTTCCTCTTTTTCTCTGGGGCCGTAGGAGGAATTTTTTCTTAATGGAGATTAAGCAATTGTCTGATCATGTGGAGCAGCTCGCTGCTGAAGTGCAGGGAATTTCCGCCTATCTTGCTCATTCACATGCTGCTGAACCAAAGATCCCTACTCCTGATGTGCTTTTTGGGGATCTGTCTAAACTTTTGAATTTTAAGAATAATTGTAAATTATTTCTTGCCTTGAAGCCTAGCCCATCGGGGAGCTCTGCGCAGCAGGTTAAAATTGTCATCTCTTTGCTGCACGGCGATCCCCAGGATTGGGCGTTTTCTTTGACACCTGATGATCCTATTCTAACTAATGTGGACACATTTTTTCAAGCCTTGGGGTTGTTGTATGATGAACCTAATGCTATTGATCAAGCTGAAAAAGCCCTGTTGGCATTGAGCCAGGGTCAGGATTCTGCAGAGTTGTACTGTTAAAAATTCCGAAAGTGGGCGGTCCTTACTACCTGGAATGATGGTGCCTTGGCAGCTCTCTATCGGAAGGGTTTGTCAGAAACCTTAAAAGATACTATGGTGGGATTTCCTGTTCCCTCTGGTCTTGACGATTCTATGTCATTAGCCATTCAGGTTGATCGGCGTTTACGTGAACGTAAAGTTACACGAGAAATGTTGCCAACTGCTGAACAAATGTCTGAGCCTGTGCAATGTGATAGAGTTTTGTCTAGGGCGCAACGTCAGGAGTTCAGAAGGCGTAATAAGCTGTGTGTTTTCTGTGGAGATGCCTCTCATAATATTTCTGTCTGCCCTAAACGAGAGAAACGTTTTGCACACACATTTGCTGTGGGTGGTGTTCAACCTAAGTTTCTTCTGGCGATTACTCTGATCTGCTCCCTGTCCACATTTTCCGCTAAGGCTTTTGTGGATTCAGGAGCGGCTCTGAACCTGATGGGCTTTGATTTTGCTAAACGTTGTGGGTTTCCTATGACACCTCTGCGGACGCCTATCCCTTTGAGGGGTATTGATGCTACTCCTTTGTCGAAGAATAAACCTCAGTTTTGGACCCAGGTGGTAATGCTGGTCGCCCCAGACAGTCAAGAAAATTGCAGATTTTTGGTGTTGCATAATTTGCATGATACCATTGTTCTGGGGTTTCCCTGGTTGCAAATCCATAATCCAGTTTTGGATTGGAAATCTGTGTCTGTGGTGAGTTGGGGTTGTCAGTGTGCTCTTAGTGACGTTCCTGTTTTCTCCACCTCTCCCCAGTCACATGATGTTCCTGACTATTTGGCTGATTTTTATGATGTATTTAGTGAGAATAAGACTACGTCTTTGCCTCCTCATAGGAGTTATGACTGTGCAATTGAGCTGAGCCCTGGGTGTAAATTTCCCAAGTTCACAGCGCAAGGCCGGGGTCCGGTCCCCGAGATTGTATGGATACTAATGGTCCTGCAGCAGACACCGGAGGAATAGAAGTTGTCACCACTTTATTCCCACACAAGACTTGGGGGCACAACAGCAACGTGAGTGAGCCGGGACTAGGTAGCAAGGAGTCCCCGAAGCAGGCTACAGCTGTCTGCCGTACAAGTAGAGCTCATAGGAACATCAGAAAGGAGGATCTCCTGTGTAACTCAGTACTGTGAGTACTTCACCATAGGCGCAAGAAGGAAGACGTTCAGAAAAGGCACATGTTGGCGGAGTGTTGGATCGGAGTACTTCATCTAGCTTGGAGGTTGACTGATCCCCTGACCCGGAGGACACGGCACGGATGTGGGCACCTGTATGCACAACAGACTGTGAGTAAAGCTTTGGAACTACATGCCCTGGTGTCCTCCACTTATTCCTGCGCCAACACTCTGAGCACTGCTACATCTCTGTGCCTGACACTGCACCATCTACGTCTCTCTCCTATCTCTACATCTACACTGCCCTGGGACTACTGCCCTACCTGTGGAGGACCACAACATCATTGCTGCACCACACCATCTGTCCCAGAGGACACTGAACACCACAGGTGGCATCACGAATCATTCACTCATAAACTTTAATCATCATCCACATGTTCAACCATTCCCCTTTTACAATGGATGCCCAGGGCCTCGGACCAGGTTGCAGCTACCGTGACATCTCCCATTGAAACCCACGGGCCCGGTACCGAGTACCCCACGGCCCTGGCATGGGGCAAGCCACAATGATTTGGAAATATCGTAAAGCTAAAAATTTTTAAATGAGTAGTAATAAAAGGCTGGAAAAGTAAGTGCTCTTCATTAAAAACAGTTAGGGAATCAATTTTAACTAAGTCACAAGACACTATATAAAAAGGGTATGTTAGAGAGGCAAAGTCTCTCAGAAGCAAATGTAAAGTGCGTGAGAGTGGTAGTCATGACCGAGTTGCTGTCCGGTTTTGCTCTTTACAGAAAAACTGTGTCCCTGTCCCATTGTGCTATCAAGTGCACTCTCACTTGTAGGCCGCAGGCCTCTGCTGTCTCAAGGCGTCCGTCCTCAGGAGCCGCCACCCACATTTCAGGGGACACCAAGTTCTTAACAACAGGCAAACGTTTACTAGTCAGTTTAAGTTCATCAGGTGGTGACATGTGGGATAGGGCACAGCAATTCATGTTTCTTCCTTCCTTACAGTACAGTACCTCATCAGCCATACCATTCATTCATCCTGGACTCCCCTAAGCCCGCTGACTCCATCAAACTCAGTCATTTCCTGTCCGCTTCAGCAGTGCACCTGGGATCGGCCACCTGCCCCCACGTAATTCCACGTCCACCAACATCAAGATGTTAGAAGACAAGGCCCGCTCCTCGGTAACTGACCCAAGCCCTAGACTGCAGACGTTACAGAAATGTGCATCAAGGATGTCAGTACGGCCTTCCTCTGCCTCAAACGATTGGCCTATGCTGCCTCTAGCAGCCCACTGTACCTGAACTTGACCATGACACTGCACTTCTCCAACCACTCCCTAGCAGGACATGCCCTCCACCTTTTATTAACACTAGTTCCCACCCACTGGGCTAGTTCTATCGTTAACTCTTTTCTATCCTATAGACTAAACCTATTGTTCTTATCCTATGTCCTATGCTGGTGCTAAACCGCTTACTATATAAACTGTACTTATGCTTTCCTAAAGCTATTCCTGTGATTAACTTGCACTATACACTACTAACATTATAAATTAACACTTTTACATGACTCTTATGCTGTATATTATGTAAGGTAGTGCTTGTCATTCAGGTAGGGCATACTCGCTAGGCAGCCGATAAATCAGGTCTGGCACAGGTTTCTCAACATAAACTCAGTCCATTCGGTTTATTATGCAGCATAAACCATCAAACATCAACAGAAATTTCATATCAAAACAGCATAGCGTCCATGACAGAGCTTCACTCTGTTAATCCTGTGGTCACACAGGTTGTGCAATGTCCAGCAGTCAGGCTCTCTAGCCTCACAGTTATATCTCCCTGTTCGGGTTACCTCATGGCTGCTTCTCCGGGCAGACGTTCATTCCCTCTCCCTGGGAACTCTCAGACATATGCAGCCATTATACACAGCCTCTCCACGTGCTGTCAGGAAGGCAGCCACGTCAGCCAGACGAGACCTTCCATACAAACCAACCGGGTCCAAGCATTCACTCATGTGACCTACCCTGGCCACCTTATATGGTCCGTAGCCACGCCCACCGGATCCCATGGCTATGACCTTATCACAGGTCCTTCAATCATTCACACACATATACTTTACTATGGCATTCTAGACACCCACCCCTAGGTGGGTTTGTAGGTGATTGATCCCACCCGTCTCACCAATCACCTGAAGGCTTCTCCCTAATACATTGGCACGAAAGATCAGCTCTGCTGATCAGCACATAATCAAGCCTTCATCCCAAGGCCACCCACCTTGGGATACATAATGATCCTTTAGCACCCTGCTCCTGTTACCACTCTGGACATGGCTATCCGTCCCTCCTGGGACACCCACACAGTGCCCCCTAGCGGACACAGTGGTCACTACACCACAATTACCATAACACATTATGTAAGACACAGCACTATTACATGTAAAACTGCATGACACTATACACACAGCGCGATTGTTGTCTTCAGGGGCAGGAACAGGGTAAGACAGTCCATATCCCTACACAAAGATAATCAAAGGTTCACCAAATGAAATCAACTGTGACAAAAAATTGTAGAATAATTTGAAAAAAATGTTCCTCAATGTAATATTGCAACTACGTTGAATAAGCCACAGTCAACAGAAGATTCAGAGATTATGAAAAAAAATCCATGTACATATACAATTACATGCCATGCACTACATGTATTATGTGTTTTAGATGAAAATTTCTGTTGTAAAGTAGGCCAAATAATTTGCGGCGTAAACTTAGACAAGACAGTTTTTAGCAGGGATGTCAAACTCAAATACACAGAGGACCAAAATTAAAAACTTGGACAAAGTCGAGGGCCGACCTCGATATTTATTAAAACAATGTCTACAATTGAGGACTTTTTCCTTATCAACAAATATATGTACGTCATATGTTGTGAAGGGGTTAAAGGTGTTCTCTGGTCTAAAATGACAAGTTTGCAGTCATTCTGTGTGAGACTCTGCCAGCTCACAATGACTGTTCAAACTAAGTTCTGCCGCTTGGTGCGTCACAGCGGGGCCAATCATTTTAGTTTAATAAGTTTTACTGAAAATTTAATTTAACATATGATGTTCAGAAATAAACTGCTGACCATTTCACAATAAGCTACACATGTAACAATATGAGTTTTAAGTTTATTAAGCACCACATACTGAGATAATAAAGCTTTCTATTATTTAACATCAGCAATTGTTAAAAAAAAGCCTCTATTTGGTCATAATAATAATAATAATAATAATAATAATCTTTATTTATATAGCGCCAACATATTCCGCAGCGCTTTACAGTTTAACAGTTCCAAACACAAGTCATAAGTAACAACGTTAACAATACAATAATTAAAGCAAAATAAGGCGACCCTGCTCGTGAGAGCTTACAATCTACAATGAGGTGGGGGAGATACAAAGTACAGGTGTGTATTTACAATGGTGTATTTACAATGAAGGTCAGCCATCTTGAGGGAGTGAGGGATGGATGGAGATAGTGAATGGGCTACACACGCACACTTACACAGAGAATGACTTTGATTAGTGAACGTGATAGGCCACTCTGAACAAATGTGTTTTGAGTGAGCGCCTGAAACTATGCAAATTGTGGATAGTCCTGATTCCTTGGGGTAGAGCATTCCAGAGGATAGGAGCAGCACGGGAGAAGTCTTGGAGTCGGGAGTGGGAGGTACGAATTAGTGCAGAGGTTAGTCGAAAGTCGTTTGCAGAGCGCAGCGGTCGGTTAGGCCGATGGACAGAAATGAGGGAGGAGATGTGGGTGGGGGGGCTGCACTGTGGAGAGCTTTGTGGGTGAGAACAAGTACTTTGAATTGGATCCTATAATGAATGGGCAGCCAATGTAAGGACTGGCGAAGAGCGGACGCGTCCGAGTACCGATTAGTCAGATAGATGACCCTGGCTGCTGCATTAAGTATGGACTGGAGAGGGGATAGTCGAGTGACGGGGAGGCCAATTAATACTGCGTTGCAGTAATCCAGGCGGGAGTGGATCAATGCTACAGTGAGGGTTTTTCGTTGTTTCCATGGTGAGAAAATGGCGGATTCTAGAGATGTTCTTTAGGTGTAAGCGGCAAGAGTGGGCAAGAGATTGTATATGGGATGTGAAGGAGAGATTGGTGTCAAACATAATACCCAGACAGCGCGCCTGCTGCTGGGGTGTTATTGTGGTACCACCCACGGAGAGGGAAATGTCAGATTTAGGGAGGTTAGTAGACGGTGGGAGCAGAAGAAGTTCAGTTTTTGAGAGGTTGAATTTCAGATAGAGAGAGGACATGATGTTGGAGACTGCGGACAGACGGTCACTGGCGTTCTGTAGTACAGCGGGGGTAAGGTCGGGGGAAGACGTATATAGTTGTTTATCATCAGCATAAAGATGGTACTGAAGGCCAAATCTGCTCATGGTCTGTCCAATTGGGACCCTGTAGAGAGAGAAAAGAAGGGGGCCAAGGACTGAGCCCTGAGGTACCCCGACTGCAAGAGGAAAAGGAGATGACGTGGAGCCAGAGAACAAAACACTGAATGAGCGGTCAGAGAGATAGGAAGAGAACCAGGAGAGAGCAGTGTCCTTATGCCTAGTGACTGGAGCCTAGAGAGTAGGAGATGGTGGTCAACAGTATCGAAAGCTGCAGATAGGTCAAGAAGAATGAGCAGAGAGTGGTCACAGTTACGTTTTGCTGTCAGAAGGTCATTGGTCACTTTGATGAGTGCAGTTTCAGTCGAATGTAGGGGGCAGAAGCCGGACTGTGAAGGGTCTAGAAGGGAGTGAGTGGATAGGTAACGGTTAAGGCGGGAGTAAACTAGGCGCTCCAAAAGTTTAGAGATGAAGGGGAGATTGGAGACTGGTCTGTAGTTGTTTGTGCAGGATGGGTCGACAGCAGGTTTCTTTAGTAATGGAGTAACGATGGCGTGTTTGAAGGAGGATGGGAAAATGCCCGAGGAGAGGGAGAGATTAAAGATTGTAGTTAGGTGGGTTGTGACGACTGGAGAGAGAGACTGGAGGAGATGTGAGGGAATGGGGTCGGTAGTGCATGTAGTCGGACGAGAAGAAGAGAGGAGTCTGGAGACTTCTTCTTCTGTGATGCGATCAAATGTGGAGAGTGAGCCAGGGGAGATGCAGGAAGGGATGGGAGTCACAGCACTTGGTGGTTGGGAGCACATTTCCTGACGGATATTATCTATTTTTTCTGTAAAGTGGGAGGCCAGGTCATCAGCACAAATGTCTGTGATAGGGGCTTGTGCTTTTGGCTTTTGGTCATACAGGTTCCATGGAATTCCCTTCCACTCTCCTCCTGTGTTTCCCTTTTTTACACCCCCCACCCCCCTTCTTTCCTATTGTATACTGTATTTCATGACTTTTGAAATCTTTACAAAGTTTCTTTTCCCTTAAAATGGAGAGGTTAACCAAATATTAAATTCAGATGAATCTCTGAGGAAGGTCCAGCGTAACCAGGCTCTCATGTATTTATACGAATCTGCCTGTAACCGACTGTCAGTGTCATGATCCCAGTGCAGGTTTTTGAGCTGCACGTCAGGGGTTAATGTCTGGAGCTCAGTGCAGGTTTTGACCCCTGGAATTTATTATTGTGGCCTCTTTTTGGTTCTGGGAGAGCTTCTTAAACCTCTGGGAAGCTCCAATCCCTGCCAGTTATACTTTTGCCTTTGGCCGAGTGTGCTGACCTCTGTGTGCCTGTGCCTGTTTGTTGTTATAGCTTGTTTATATGATTCTGACCCAGTTCTGTTTCCCGTTGTGAGTTTGCCTGTTGATTCTGTACTGCGCTACCCTCCCTGTGTATGACTCTTTGCCTGTGATCTAACTACTCTCTGCTCGCCCCTCTTGTACCTTGCAGCTATCTCTGTGTATGACTCTTTGGCCACGTCCTGACTATCCTCCCTGTCTATGCCCCTTGGTAACGTTGTCTCGCAGTTACCCTGCTAGGAGTTCTCTTGCAGCTCCTAGCTCTCTGGAGTTTAGGCCACACCCCTAGCAGTCACGTGCTTCAGGTCCTGCTGCTCTGAAGTACGCATCTACTCGACTGCTGCCCGCTCCACAGGTATCTTTGAGCACAGTTCGCTTTACTCAGGACACGCGCACTGGCACAGTGAGCAAGTTCAGTGCGGTGTTCCTGACAGTCAGATTATAAGATCTTCCATGTGAATCAAGTTATCCACAGATTCAACCCATTCCAGTTTAGAGGAGATGGTAGTTGATCTCCAGTGTCTTGGGATAATCTGTCTTGTTACTAGAAATATTCTGAATAACCCTTTTACCTTAGTAGAGATGGATAAAGGTAGTATCGAGAGTAAAGCCACCTCTAGAATATTTTGGTAGTGGTACTGAATAGTTTATTAAAGAGATCTAATATTTCTACCCAGAGTTTGGAGATTCTGGGGCAAGACCACTAAACGTGGGTGATATTACCTATGGCAAAGTCACATCTCCAGCACTTATTTGAGACATTGGGGAACATACAGTGGATGCAATCTGGTGTCCTGTACCATCTGGATACAATCTTGTAGTTTGTCTCCTGAATATGACATGAGCTGGAGAGCTTGTGAGTAAGGACGAAGGCCCTGTTCCATTCATACAAAGAGAAAGATCTATCAAGCTCAAGTTCCCAAGCAGATTGGAATGGAGCTGAGGAATCTAGAATCTTCTCCCTCTTCAGCAGTCCACACATCAGAGAGACACAATGAGTGGAGGGCTCTTCCTAATGTATATTTTTTCAACTTCAGTTAAAGATCTTGTCCAGATTTCACGGCAAAGGGTGTTAGGTGTCGGGTTCCTGCCTCTGCACAGGAGGAATCCTGAACCTTGCCTTCTGCGGTCTCCCATTCAGTCCCAGCCGCAGTGGAGCCTGCTCAGCAAAGTCGGCGATCCCAGTGTCTTGCTCAAGCTAGTGCTGTTGGGTTGATTGCTGCTGCCTTCGCTGGTTCAGCTATAGCAGCCTGCTCTAGTCAGCGGCGAGCAGCTCCAGAGTCTAAGTCCCTTTTGCAGCCCACTGAGCATGCCCGTGGGACGACCTCTCACTGGAGGTTGGAGGACACGTGCTCAGGTCCTCAAGAAGCTCCGATTGGACCATCAGGAAGGTCCCGGAAGGACGCTGCTATAAAAGGGTCGCACAGACTCATTATGTTATTGGTATGTGTGATGATGGATGCATGAAACTGGTGAATGACTCATTATATTACCCCCTCCTTTGATACGCATGTGTCAGGGCCAACGGGTGGCTATGCTTCCGTCACCATGCTCCTAGCATTATCACACACTAGCGCCCGGTGGTGTCATCCTGTATAAGGCACTACTGTATAGTGCCAAGTCAGCACCCTCCAGTGCAGCACCATGCGCAAGTTGTGCGCTGTTTAGCCCAACCTTGGGCAATTAGTGGCGCATGCCAGTGAGGCGCCGTGCACACTTGTGCGTCTCTCTCTCTCACTGAAATTGCGAGCGCTGCTAGTCTAGAGGGGTCCTTTCCCTTGTCTCTGGGGCAGGGTCTTGAGACCGTATAGCAGCGCTCCCCCAGCCGAGTCCTGTGAGGTTAACGGGCTCTGGCGTTACTTCCATCAGCTCTGTGAAGTAACAGAGTTCGCTCCTATACGCACCGGGTCAGTGGTTACCTGCCGGTGTTCAGATAGAACTCTGCCATTACCTAGCAACAGTATACCATCTCTGCACGGTGGACCCCGGGTTGCGATCATGCTCTCTTACATTTTATCTTTAGTGCGATCCGCAACCCTAACAAAGGGTTGAGTGGAAGAGGCTGTAAACATGACGGTACTCCAACCAGGCCTGATCACAAGTAAAATCGGAAGAGACAAGACTGTTAATGGGTTTAAGCCACTTGAAGAGACATGTCTAATTTGAGATATTTGAGTATCTGGTGAGCCCATGTATTTGAAGCTATTGTATTCATATGGATTATTTATTAGGGGAGACATTGGGCCTGGGATTGATGAAATTTTATATTTGGGAGCCAATGTGTCCCATATGGCTAATAAAGTGTGACAGAGGAGATATGGGATGAGTTGCAGACCTAAGGGTATGACCACCCCATATTAGTCTAGTGGAAGGGATTGAATTTAAATGTTCTTCTATTTCGGACCAGATCTTATTGGGTGGGTTCATGATGATATTCAGGATACAGCTATGTACTGAAGCACTATGGTAAGCCATAAAGTCTGGGACACTCATGCTGTCACATATTTTGGGTTGTGTTAAGACTGAGTACGAGAGCCTAGGTCTTGATAGTCCCCAAATAAATTTAGAGAATAGAGATTTAAGTTTCTGAAAAAATAATTTAGGAGGATTATATGTGAAATAGGTAGAGAATTCTGGCTAAGATGTCCATCTTCGATATATTTATCTGACCAATCCAAGAGACCGGGAACCTAGACCACTTTGACATTTCTTCCTCTAAATTCTAGATTACGGGTAGGAAATTAAGTGAGTAAATCTGAGAAGTATCAGAAGTGATAATTATTACCTAAATATTTAATGTAATGTTTTTACATTTGAAAGAAAATGAGGAACTAAGGTGTAAGGCCTCAGCCTCAAGAATGCTCAGGTTAAGGATCTTGAATTTGGAGACATTCACCTTAAAGTTAGAGAGTGATGAAAAGCATTTAAGTTCTGTCAGAATCACTAGATGAGAAATTCTTAGAGATGTGACATATAATAATAAGTAATCCGTAAAGATGGACATCTTGTGTATTTTGTTTCCTATCTGTATCCCAGATATGGGTGCATTAGCCCTAATGACGTTAGCCAGCGCCTCCATCAAGTTGGTTTATCCAGGTGGGTGAGAATTTTTGTGATCTGTTAGAAAGTGAGTCCAATTCCAATTCCTCCACTCTCCTACATGAGTGATATCTTGCTTTACAGATTTGAGTATACAGATCTGTGAATCTGTGTCTCCTCCAATTTAGTAAACATGGCCTCCAGATCTTGCTTTGTGTTAATAGAGTGGATATGCTCTGTCCAGTCCCACTCATCTCCCTGATTCTTTGGAGGACCCATCGAGGAGGTGCCTGCTCGGACACAGAGTGAGAGTCTTAAGGCCCCTTTACATTTAGCGATACACCAGCGATCCCGACCACGATACAACCCGGTCAGGATCGCTGGTGCATCGCTAAATGGTCGCTAGTGAGCTGCCACACAGGCAGATCTCACAGCGACGTAGCGACGCAGCAGCCGTCGTTACTTACCTTTCAGACGCGGCGATCCTGACGTCCTCCCGCCCGCGTCCACGCGTCGCTTGTCGGCGCCAGCAGGAAGCCCAGCAGGAAGTGCCCAACGAGAAATGGAGCTGCACGATCTCGCGCAATCAGCGACAGACAGAGGGGGAGCCGGTCGGAGGTAAGTATCACACATAGCGATATCGCTAGCAATATCGCTTCTGCGTCACAAAATCGGTGACGCTTTAGCGATATTGCTAGCGATATCGCTATGTGTAAAGCTCCCTTTAGAATACTTCAGGCATCTGGGTATTAGGACCAGGTCCAAGCCGCTATAAAGTCTGTCAGCAAAATTTTATCCTGTGTTTGCAGCACGTTCTGCGGCATAGATATCGGGAAACGCCAGAGTGGTGCCCCTGAGGCTTCAGTCGCCACAGAGGTACTGCACCTTCTCCTAAGGTGTGGTAGCCTACCATCTAGGTAGGGTGGGAACTCCCTTTCACATTCCAACACCTGCACCCCACACACAGGATAGTTCAGCAGGGACCCATCCATGCTTTATGCTGGAAAGGTCATAGGATGCCTTTTGTGGTCCCTGACTTCGTAACACAAGAGGTGCTGGGGAGGCGGATGGAGTTAGATATAAAAGAGAGGGAAGGTGTAGGATTTCAGAGCAGTCTGGGGTGAGTCCCAGAGAAGGAGGTCAGTCTGACAGAGGGGAGTCTGAGACAGGAAGCCACTCGGGGAGGAGTGGGGATCCCTGGAAGAAGGGATGGAGGAAGGAGTGCTCCAGCTGCCCCAGTGAACTGGGCCCGCTGGCACGGGAAGGAAGAGAAGGAGAAAGAGACGTAGACTGGAGACTACAGATTCCATAAGAGAGATAGAACAGATCGGAACGAAGGAGAATAGAAGGACGGTGGGAAGCAGGTTGAGAAAGAGAGAGAACCCTTCCAGTCCAGAGCGCAAAGGCCGGGGCCTGGTCCCCGAGGTTGATTGGGTCTTTATGTCCGGCAACAGACACCGGAGGAGTAAAGAGCCACTAGCGCCTTACTCCCATCATAGACTTGGGACACAACAGCAACTGGATAGAGAGCCGGGACGCAGAGAGGAGTCCCCGAAGCAGGCTACAGCTGTCTGTCATACAAGTAGAGACTAGGAACACCTAGAGAGAGGCATTCCAGGGTAACTAAATACTGGAGTGCTTCGCACCTAAAGGCGCATTGGAGGAGTCGTTCAGTAACGTACATATTGGCGGAGTTTGGAGGGGAGAATCCTATCATGCCTGGAGGTTGGCTGGGGCCCTGACCTGAAGAACACAGTGCGGAGGCAGGCATTTGTGTGAACTACAAACAGTGAGTAAATCTTTGGAACTGCATATTCTGGTGTCCTCCAGTTATTCCAGCACCGCTACACCTGGGTACCAGCCTCTATACCATTCTGCGCCTCTCCTCATCCATTGCACCTACACTGCCCTGGGACTACAGCTCCACCTGTGGGGAGCTACACCATCTTTGCTGCACCACACCATCAGTCCCAGTGGATCTGCATGCAGCGTTGGCTCAACATCTCATTTGCCAAACACCACGGGTGGCGTCCCGAACTATCCAAATAAACTATTACACCATTAACATCACCGCCATTGATATTGGGCGCCCAGGGCCACAGACCGGGTCACCGCTGCTGTGACACACATTCCCCCTGACACCGGCCCGGTACCGAGTACCCCACTGCCCTGGGTGTGAGGGGTGACCCACCAGTTTCTGAGGAAGATGAGATCGGGACAAGAGTCGAGAGAGTTCTCTTCTTAACCATGGACACTGTGGGGTTGAATGTCATAGATATATCAAATCCTTGGGTCTCTCAGGAGCTCTGCGGTCGAGCGCCTTATCCTGCCCTTAGCAAGCCACACCCCCAGGGGCCAATCATTCAAATGCACCATTCCACCTACTTGTTTTCTCTCTATCTCCACCTCCCTCTTTATTGATTGATAGCACTGACTTTATACAGCAAGAGAAGGGTGGAGATATATGGAAATAAAGCAGGCCAGGAGTTGTATTTAAATGATTGGCCCTGCTGTGAAGCACCAAGCAACTGTACTTGGTTGGTTTCAACAGTCATTTTGTGCTGACAGAGTCTCTTTAATCTGTTGATGATCAATTTTATTGGCCAGCACCAACCACAGTCTCACAGACACTGCTCAAAGAGGTGACTGTTTTCCTTCACCATAAATCTCCTGTTTAGGAAGAGCCCACTGTCATGCCGGTAATCTGCACTCTTTCTCAGCACCACTCTGCTCACTGAACTCACCGCTCTGCTCCTCTCAATGTCAGGCCTTCACACTGAATTCCCTTTTGTTGCATTCCCAGCATGGCTGCATCCTCTTCTTGCTGAGAATCTCCATTTGGGGAGGCGCAGCCAGACTCTTCAGGAATTTAACCACTGTATGTCCTGCAGAGTTTAACTTCACTGCCCTATCCTCTGCCAGCATAGGATATATTCAGCAGCTACGTGCCTAAATTTAGGTTCCTAGCAGTAGTCTGTTCCCAGTCATCTGTCTAAGTCCATGCTTATATTGCCTCTCCTGTTATCGACCCGGCTTGTATACCTATTCTGTTTGACCTCTCCACTCCTGACCTCTGCTACGTATTCTGAACCTGTGCTGCCTGCCCCGACCTCGGACTGTCTGACTAAGTCTCTGCCTTTTCCATCTATACCTTGTGTTCCTGCTTTAACACATTGATCTGGGTCTGCCCTGGAGTGTCACCTGGAGTCTACCCTAAAAGTCAAGCCTATCCTCACCATAGGAGGTTCTAATGCAGACCAGGTAGCCACTGTAGTGCAGCGAGGTTGGTGCAGTGTGACAGACACTGAGGGACTCCAGCACTGCTTGTACTTTGGAAGGTGGATATTCCAATCTGCACTGAAAATGACTTTGTCATCTAAATATGCCGACACGTATTTCCATGTGGCTTTAACACATTGTCCATCAGCCTTTGAAGTGGCCGGAGCCCCATGTAATCTGAAAGGCAGGATGACATAGTCATAGAGACCCTCTGGTGTTATAAAACCGGTCTTTTCTTTTGCCGACTCTGGCAATAGGACCTGCCAGTAACCTTTGGTGAGGTCGAGCGTTGTGAAGTACTGGGCCTCCCCCAGTCTCTCAATTAGCTTGTACACCCAGGGCATGGGATAGAGGTCAAATTTTGACACCTCATTTAATTTTCTGAAGTCGTTACAAAAGCGCACTGACCCGTCTGGCTTTGGTATCAATACAATGGGGCTAGCCCACTCACTCCGGGACTTCTAGATGGCTCCCAACTGAAGCATTTGCTTCACTTTGGCCGCGATGGCTTGCCTACAGGCTTCTGGCTCTCGGTACGGTTTCATCTGTACCCTTACCCGAGGCTCGGTGCACCCCGGCAGCTCTGAGAATACGTACGTATTCTGTTGCACCAGAGCCCGAGCCTCCCGTCACTGCTGTTTTCTGAGAGCATTATTTATTTTAACCTCACCACCGGCCGCGTCCTTGACCGGTGACAGAGGGTTCCCCGTTGGTACGACCGGAGTCGCCTCCATGACCAAACATTCCCAGTCCTTCCAGGCTTTTAGCAGGTTGACTTGGTACAGTTGCTTGGATTTCCTTTTTCCGGGTTGGTACACTCTATAATTCACTTCGACCACCACTTCAACCACCTTCCCCCGTATCTCATATTGCCCTTGCCATTTAGCCATGAGCTTACTCTCTGGGGTGGGCACTAGTATCAACATCCGGTCAACTTATTTAAAGGTCCTGACTGTGCCTTTCTTATTATACACGCGGCTCTGCATGGCCTGGGCATCCAAGAGATGCTCTTTGACTATGGGCCTGATGGCCGCAATCCAGTCCTGCATGCTCGCCATATGCTCGATCACACGCCGATGCGGAGTTGATTCTTGTTCCCATGTCTCCTTAGGTACGTCGTGCAGCCCCACGCATGCCTGCCAATAGCTCAAACTGGGAACTACCTGTAGACGTCTGGGGTACCTCCCGGATAACAAACATCAGATAGGGCAATAACATGTCCCAATCCTTCCCGTCCTTGGAGACCACCTTCTTAAGCATGAATTTAAAGGTCTTATTAAATCTCTCTACTAGGCTGTCGGTTTGTGGGTGGTACACCAACGTGCGTAGCTGATCCGGAGCAGCTTACATAGCTCCTTGGTCACCCTGGACATAAAAGGAGTCCCATGATTTGTGAGGATCTCCTTTGGCATCCCAAGGCGACAAAACATGGCAAACAGCTTGCGGGCTATTAGCTTTGCCGAGGTGTGGCCAAGAGGTATCGCAGCTGGGAATACGCTTGGCGTAGTCAACTATGACCAAAATATGTTGATGGCCCAGGCGGATTTCACTATAGGCTCTACCAGATTCTTTGCTATTAGCTCAAATGGTACCTCTATGATGGGCAGAGGTACCAATGGACTCTGGTAGTTCGCGGTGGGTGAGGTTAGTTGGCACTTCGGACACGTGTCACAGTGCCTCTGGACCTCCACGTAGACCCCAGGCCAAAAGAAACGCTGCCGTATGCACTCCTGCATCTTTTTGGCCCCCAAGTGCCTTCCCGGCATGTGAGTGAGGGCCATGTCGAGCACCACCAGCTGTTCCACCACCTCATTCCGAATTTTATCCACCCGTCATCACAAATCCTGATGGATAGCCATGCTGGGAAAAACTGCCTCGGCACTCGCTTGCTGAGCCACACCATTAATCTCCATCACCCTTTCTCGTGCCCGGGCCAGGGTGGGATCCTGGAGCAGGGAAAAACTGCCTTGGCACTCGCTTGCTGTGCCACACCATTAATCTCCATCACCCTTTCTCGTGCCCAGGCCAGGATGGAATCCTGGAGCTGAGCTGTCCCGAATTTACCAGGGGACACTTCCATCTCAGGGATCAGTGGGGTCTCCTCAAAGTCTCCTGCCAATACCTCTAGGGGAAACCTGTTGAGGTTACACTCTGCCTCGGTTGGCGACCACTAAGCCAGGTATCCCCAACTCGGAATCTTCGGGTTCCGCGCCCAGAATAACATTTACCTTGGGAGGGTTAATCTTGGTCTCCCACAGGGACCAGAACGGGGCAAATCTCTTCCTAACACAGTCCCATATGGAAGTCTTCACCACTCCCACCACATGTCTTATGTCTCCTCACGGGGTGTAAAACGTAACCTCCACAGTCGCGTACTCTCGGAGTTCCCTATGGATACACACCACCCCCACTTTCCATCCATTGGGGTTGTCCCTAGCAACAAGGGATCCATGGACCAGAGTCACTAAGCTCCACAAGTCCAAGAGAGCCTCCGTCTGGTACCCATTAACGAGTACCTTGCACAGTTGGGGTTCGCTGCTGGCAGTGCCTGTAGTGGTGATGCAGACTGCCTGGGCATACATAGACACACGCTGTAGTGCAGCGGGGTTGGTGCAGTGTGACAGGCAGTGACCACAGGAAAGTTCTAACAAAGTCTCTTTTAATGTTTCAGTGTATTCACGAAACAGAAAACAAATGGTATCCTCCGGACTGCAGCCAGGAAACAAAACAGTCTGCAACCGAGACTGATTACCGTGAGCGACTTGCACAGTCGTGTATGCTGAGGGGTGCCAGGCCTTTTGGCTCTGCTTGGCTGAAGCTTTGCAGAGCCTTCTGCTCTGCAAGGTTGCAAACCAAAAACATGCCCATCATACATATCCGCCATCCCATAGTCCCATGCCAAAAACCCATCATACATATCCCCCATCCCATAGTCCAGTGCCCATATACCCATTACACATTCTCCATCCCATAGTCCCATGCCCATATACCCACCATACATATCCTACATCCCATAGTCCCATGCCCATATACTAATCATACATATCCTCCATCCCATAGTCTCGTGCCCATATTCCCATCATACTTATCCGCCATCCCATAGTCCCGTGCCCATATACCCATCATACTTATCTTCCATCCCATAGTCCCGTGCCCATATTCCCATTATACTTATCCTCCATCCCATAGTCCAGTGCCCATATACCCATCACACATCCTCCATCCCATAGTTCTGTGCCAATATACCCATCATATATATCCTCCATCCCATAGTCCAGTGCCCATATACCCACCATACATCCACCATCCTATAGTTCCGTGCCCATATACCCATCATACATATCCTCACCCCATTGTTCAGTGCCCATATACCCATCATACATATCTTCCATCCAATAGTCTCCTTTGTTTCAATTGACATCTCTCATGTTGGAGCCATGATTCATGTCAGTCCACTTGGTGCAACAGCTCTCCAAGGTGTGCTCACTCCTTTTTAGATGCAGACTAACAAGCAGATCTAATTTGATGCAGGTGTTAGTTTTGGGAGTGAACATTTACAGGGTGATTCCATAATTTTTTCCCTCAGAATTGAGTGATTCCATCATTTTTCCCCTATGCTTGGTTAAAAAATGTAACCATTACTGACTACCACATTTTTTGTTCTTGATTTCTATTAGTGTTTCTTAAAGCCAGAAAGTTGCCATTTGAATTAACTTTAGTTTTGTGCCAAGTCTGTGATCTGCTTTTTTTTCTACAAAATTAAACAACTGAATGAACATCCTCCAAGGCCGGTGATTCCATAATTTTTGCCAGGGGTTGTAGAAATATGTTAAAGATGTCACAATTCACAGAGGCTTATCTGGGGGGCGCAGCCGGGGCATTTGCCCCAGGTGCAGCCGGCAGGGGGGCGCAGTCAGGCCGCCTAATGCAGCGGTCCGCACTGTCTCCCCCGCGGCTGCATTCTGCTGCCCCCCGTCCTGGGAGTCGGCGATTCTCTGTGTCGGCTGTCAAGTGATCAATTGTACTGGTGTTTGTTCAGACACCAGTACAATTAAACCTCTGACTGCCGGGCCAGAGCGACGTCAGCAGCGTGATCAGGTCATGTGATCGTGCTGCTGACGTCACTCGCCGGCACCCAGGACGCTGGTGGTAAGTGTGCTCTACTGTGGAGCTGAAGAACCACTAAAGATTAAGGGAGGGGGAGCACTTTATGTGTGAGGGAAATTGGCGTGGAGATGGGGGGTTATTTAATGGATGGGGGGCAGTTTATGTGTGTTGGGGGCATTTAGTGTGGGGATGGGTGTGTTATTCAATGGATGGGGGGCACTTTATGTGTGTGGGGGCATTTAGAGTGGGGACGGGTGGGTAATTTAATGGATGGGGGGCACTTTATGTGTGGGGGGATTTAGAGTGGGGATGGGGGGTTATTTAATGTGTGAGGAGAATTGGCGGGATGTTGGTTATTTAATGGATGGGGGGCATTTTATGTGTGTGGGGGGCATTTAGAGAGGGGATGGGGGTTATATAATGTGTGAGGAGAATTGGCGTGGGGATGAGGGGTTATTTAATGGATGGGGGGCACTTTATGTGTGGGAAGGATTTAGAGTGGGACTGGGGGGGTTATTTATTGTGTGAGGAGAATTGCTGTGGGGATGGTGGTTATTTAATGGAGGGGGGCACTTTATGTGTGTGTGGGATTTAGAGTGGGGACGGGGGGTTATTTAATGTGTGAGAGGAATTGGCGTGCGGATGGGGGGTTATTTATTGTTTGGGGGCATTTGGAGTGGGGATGCAAAGTTATTTAATGTGTGGGGGGATTTAGAGTGGGGATGAGGGGTGCTTAATGTGTGGGGGGAATTGGCATGGGGATGGGGGGTACTTAATGTGTGGTAAGAGTTGGAGGGGGGATTTAATGTGTGTGGGGGGATTTGAAGTGGAGATGGATGGGGGATTTAATGTGTGTGTGGGGATTTGGAGTGGGGATAGGGGGTTTAATGTGTGTGGGGAGATTTGAGGTCAAAATGAAGAGTATGTATGAGGAAACAGTATGGGGGGGTGGGTGAGGGGGATGGGTGCAGACAGTATGGGGAGCGAACGGGTAAATGTATGTGGACACAGTATGAGTAGCGATGGGGAAAAATGTATGTGGACACAGTATGGGGAGTGAGTGTGATGGGATGTGTGCAGACAGTATGGAGAGTCTGGGGTATGTGTGCGCAGACAGTATAGAGAGTGTGGGAGTAAATATATGAGGAGACAGTATGGTGAACGGGGGGATGTTAGAGGAGATAGTATGAGGAGGGAGGTGAATAGTGTGAGGCGACAGTATATTGCATTTTTATTTAGGAGCATTATAATGACACTTCTATCTTTAAGGGGATTGTGTGGAGATTTGCTGCAGAAGACCGGAGAAGATGGAAGTCTGCAGATACAGCTGTGGATGAGAAAACTCATCATGGGGTCTGGACAAGAAGAAGAAAAGAAGAACGACTCCAGAGACGACGTCATTTATAAGGTACCTGGATGTAAATATTATTTGTGATACTGACTAATTCTCATGTTTTTATTTGTTAGGCCTGGGTCACACTGGCGAGGAATACGGGCGAGTGAGAGGCGCTAAAAGCACGCATTAGACACAGACAAATGATTCTCTATGGGGTCACTCGCACCAGGCGTATATTTCTCATCCGTATCCTACGCTCCGTGCCAATCGCAGCATGCTGCGATTGTCAGCGTACTACGCCCGTAGTACGCCAATGCAAGTCTATGGGCGCGCAAAAAATACGGATTACACACGGACCAGACGTGTGACCTGCGAGCAATACGCAGGTCTTTTGGCTGTTGACAGGAAATGGGGCAATCCATCATCAGGAAGCCTAGACATGCAAATGAGCTCAAAAAGCGCTCCAGACATCCAGGAAGTACGCCTCCACGGAGTACAGCAGCAGCATGGCATCCACGTACATAAATGTTGAGATGCTCATTGTCCTGGTGCAGGAGCGTCCCGAAATCTGGGACCAACGCGATGCAAATTATGCAAACCGGGCAAGAAAGGAGGGGTCATGGAGGCGCATCTGCCACCAGATGTACCATGACTTTTGTGACCGACCACGTGAGGAGCAGCATAAAATTCGTAAGTACAACGCAAAACATCAGTAACCTTAGAGCGCAAAAAAAAAGGAATATAGAATCAGCACCCCCCTTCCTGTGCATGTACTTTTAGCCTCATGAGGCCGTTACATTTGGATGTGACACGTGGCTTCACACAGCCATAATTTGGGGTAAGGCCACAAGCTCCTCATCCTCCTAGACAAAACAATTATTAAGTGTAGCTAAAGAGACCCTGTGTATCTGCCCAATTACATATGCCACCATGGGTAGAAAGCACACCCCAGAAGGCCCCATGCCTAGACTACTGGTAGAAAATGTGACCTCTCAAATATGTGAATTTGACAATATTTCCTGTCACATTGCAGTGGAAGATGTGATGAAACGCTGGCGAAGCATCCGGGACCAGTACCGCCAGGAACGCCAGCAGCGGTCCAGGAGTGGGGATGCTGGCTACGTTAAACGAAAATATATATATTACGACCGCCTCTCCTTCCTCGCCCCAATTCTGGATCTGAGACCGTAAGTAGATACCTCACACCACATTACACAAATACTTTACAGGGCCAAAAATATTGGTGTATTTTTGCCTCTGTTCTATTTCATAACAGAACTCAATCCAACCTTACGGATCGAGGAACGGCCTCAGAGGCAGAGCCCATAATAGATCCTGTAGGGGTTGAGGTGGCTGGCCCATCTTCTCCCCCTACAAGAGGGATGGCAGAAGATGAGGCATCACAGGACAACGCAATGGCTGCCCAACACACAACACCACCAGGACGGTCTGCTGCTGCCCCATCACCCATCCTGGAAGAGCTGGGCAACTTGAGCAGCAGCCCAATTGGCCAGATCAGGGCCTCCCCACAGGCTGCTCTTGCATCACGGCGCACACGAAGAAGGCGCCAGATCACTATTCAAGAGAGCAGGACCAATGTAGACACAGGGGTGCTCAATTATTTATCTAGAGTAACTACAGATGATGGGGAGGAGGCCTACGCACGTAGCCTCACCCTTTATCTCCGTGCCCTTACCCGTGAGGTCAGGCTCCGTATTAGGGGATGTATTCAGATCCTGCTTGATGCAAGCACCCCCCCCAATACCCCATATGAGGTTTTTGAATTTCTAGAGAGGTGGCAGCTCTCCCCCCGAAATCTAATTCGCATGAGACCATCAACACAGATGCTTGCTCAAGCAGGGTCCGAACAGCCCCTAATACGTGGGCCAACACCTCAACCCCTTCCTCCCACTACCCAACCTTCTATTCCGCAGCCCCAAATGTCAGCCTCTAGCCAACCCCACCAATATGGCCACTTGTACCCACCCAGTGTTGGAGGCTGGTCCCAACCTGGTTGGGGACGATCTGGCTATCTTGGTGGGTATGAGCCACGTGCCTACCACAGCCAACAAGATGCCCCTCACCATCATCATTACTCTGGCCAGTATCCCCAACAGTCCCAGGAGGCCGGACAATTCCAGCATCATGGGCAACAGTATGGCCCCACAAGGGGCGATGTTGGCCACAGTGTCCAGCAGCACCCACAGGCTGCTCTTCCATGTTCCCCTTCCCCAACCTATGAGGATTTATGAGTCTGACAGCCGGAGAAGTCCAGTGCCGTTTAACTGGTGCTCCAAATAGAAAAGAAAAAACAGGTGTTCGCCATCACCAAACTTTGTTACATAATTTAACATCCTTATTTTTTCACAATGTTTTACAATCATATGAAAGAATCCATCATGACAGGCAAGGCTACCTCACGCCTTTCAGACAGATATTACATGTGTGTACAAAAGAGAATATTTCAACGCACTATACTGTAAAATGAAAGGAAGAAAATACACTACTCACTTGCTAATGCCTAGGTAATGCGTGCTGGCCTTAGTGAATTAGTCACCTTTTTTGCTAACAATCTCTAGTAAAACAAATCAAGGCGACCAGCCTTCAGAATATCACGCTCTCTCTATGTCTTAACAAGTGAGTTTTCTTTTTTCATCCTTTCCAGTATAGCATGGTTAAATATTCTCTGTTCTACAGACAGGTAATATCTGTCTGAAAGCTGTGAGGTAGCCTTGCCTGTCATGGTGGAATCTTTCTATGATTGGAAAACATTATGAAGAAATGTGAGTGTTATCTTTTAGCATTTATTTTGGTGATGGAGCTCACCTTTGTTTTAAAAATCTAGTTTAATATTGTCATGCAGCAATGTTGTTATTGCCTAATCTTTTTTTTGGGTTATGATATGTAATGTTACTTTTCAAAAAAGTTAAAGAAGGCACAAAGGGTCATTTTGCCCATTGCCAAAATGGTCTTATGGCAATATTATGTTTGCCTTTAAGCAAAAAAAAAAAAAAAGGCAAAACTAAAAATTTGTCTACTATAATTAACGTCTCTGTGTGATTTTTCACAATCCCTCACAACATACTAACATACACTAACCAATGCAATGAAACAGTCATAGAAACATAAGGGGTTGAGTAATATATATTTAGACACACTTAAAGAAACAAATTATAACATAGACACAGCATGCTCTTGCCAAGAAGTTGCCCCCTCAGGTGAGATAAAGTAATTATTTAAAATATCACGCAATTTGACACTTTGAGGCCAGAGAGTGGTCTACGTTGAGGGTTCATAGGTGGTCTCACCCTGCGCACATTGTCCGGCCTACGCACAACACCATCAGAGGAGGAACAATCATGTATCCTGGTAAAGTTAGGCAGAACAACACAGGCTTTCACAACTTCATTGACATTTTGTTCACTCAACTGAATGGCAGACTGTAGTACCGGCCATTTGGCACAAATAATCCCAAAGGAACACTCCACCAGTTGCCTAGCACGTGATAGGCGCAAGTTACAAATTCAGCCCCTGTGGTCAAGGTTGCGCCTGGGATATGGCCTCATGACATTGCGCAATAACAGAAAGGCCTCATCTGCCCCAAGGACATAAGGGACTGATTCTTCAGGGGAGCCTGGTAGCTGGCGTGGTGGTGGTGGTAGATCCAACTGGTTGGTGCGTAGCCGCCGAGCCATTATGGAAGTTTTGAAGACTCTAGAGTCTCCCGTCCTTCCATAGGCCCCAATGTCACCAATTCTAAACTTGTAATGAGGGTCTACCAGAGACAACAATACAACAGAAAAGTATTGTTTATAATTGAAGAATTGGGAGCCAGAGTTTGGCGGATTACGCACCCGGATATGTTTGCCATCCAGGGCCCCAATACAATTTTGAAACTGCCATTCCTCCTCAAAGTCCCTTGATATCCTCAACCAGTCTTCCATCCTGGGCTCGGGCATGACCACTTGATGGAGTCTTGTCCAGATTTCTGTACATGTAGACCTCACTATGCCTGAAATGGTTGATCTTCCAATGAGAAACTCATGGTGGAGGGCGGCATAAGACAGGCCAGTGGACAGGAAGCTGTCGAACAACATAAATTGATAAGTTTAGAATGGCTAAAGTCCAAAAACATCAGTTACATGCTGACCAAACTTGGGAGGAATTGAGATAGAATACCACACACATATTTGGTTCCACAATGACTAAGTGATATGCAGTACATATTAGAGCTAACATTCTGGTGTGTAAGTTGAAACATATTTGGAGTAAGATGAGGGCATAAAACTTTGTCCAAGAAGGCAAAAAAACATACTTTAGCACACACATTATGAACATAGAGAATGTGGTTGTGTAGTACATACCGTATTGTGAGTAGAAGTCGCTCCTCTGCAGATATAGCTTTGCGCATCCTTGTGTCCTGAAAGGTTAGCCCAGGGCGTACTGTCTCCAAGAGTCGATCAAATGTGGAAATGCTCATGCGACAGTACTGGTAAAATTTCTCAGGATGCTCCCGCAGAGAAGAGTAGAGGCGGTGAAAATGACCTCTTGTGAGTCGTTGCCTCAAAAGTGGATGTACCCACATGCGTCTCCTCCTCCGCGGATCCACTATCACTGGGTATGGTTGCCCAAAGCGCCGTGACAAAAGCCAGTTGAAGAGAACCTGCTCAGTTGTATTAAATCTCAGACCCTCTGCCATGTTGCACAAAGAACACCAACACACCTCGTGAAAGCAAGGTGACAAATGTACAGTATGGAGGCAGCCACCTGTTTCTGAGTGTAGAAATAGGGTGCAGGCTAATGATTTAAATAGTTAGCAGGCCTCAAAACCGTTAAATGTCCATTTTGCAAGGCTGCGAGAAAATCTCGCCATACGGATTGCATACGGATACCATACGGATTACATACGGATGCAGACATGCGCAAAATACGCGACCGCACCTGGCTTACGGATGACCTACGGAGCACTATTTAGGGGTCATTCATCCGTATTACGCATGTAAACTACGGAGCGTATTTTGCGCTGGTTAGTGTGACTCCAGCTTTAGGAGCATAAAAGAGGTTGTCCAGGTTTGTGTTGAGTCTGTAGTCATTCTATGTGACTGCAGACTTCTGAATTCTCACAGTGCGCACTGAACGCTGTTAGATTCTCTCGTTGCCGGTGATTTACATACATGTGGTCACGTGCTGACTAGACATGCGTGGTCTCACTCAATGAAAGTGAACGGAGTGAGGCCGGGCTCGTCTAGTCGGAATGTGGCCAGAAGTATATAAATCACATGCTTGTGCTGATATGACCGTGTACTCTTGCCACCGGTACGGAAGAATCCTAAAAGTGTGCAGTGCATTGGTTGTGAGAATTCAGAAACTGCAATGTCAGGATTCAGCTCTGCAGGTTCCAGTAGTCATCACATGGACACTTCACTCATATGCGATTTTCATACTTATGGTCCTGTGACAACGAGCTTCTCTGCCTGCTTCTATTTCACTGAACATTGAGAGCATTAGGGAGAGCAGCTCGTCGGTACATGACTAAGTGTGCAAATCGCATGTGTGCGGGGGGGGGGGGGCGCCGAACCGATTTCTTGCCCCGGGTGCCAGAAAGCCTAGATACACCTCTGACAATTCATACTGAGATCAATTCTTCACACCTCCGCTTTGTGTGTGAATGTGATGCCACACAAAGCTTTCTCCATATTGCATTGTATGGCTGGGAAAGTGCAGCAAGTAACATTGTCATATAAAGGCTGGATAGGATCACAAAGTATTTTAAGTGGATAACTTGAGGTCTTCATCATAGGAGGAAATGAAAGTGATGGAGTGGGATTAAAGTAACAGCTCTTAAAAGCCACTTACTCTCTGCAGACATAAAGAAAGCGAGAGCTCTTGAGAAGCTTGTGGTTCAATTAATCTGCACAGTCAAGAAAAAGATCATGTCGAAGAACTCTTATAAATTCATTGCCAACCTGGAGTGCATGTCTATAAGGGAAAATATGGCTATTCAAACCGCACATCCAAGCTCTTTCCACCTCCTGTCAACTCCAGCTCAAAAATTTTTCCAGAATCCATCCTTTCCTTAACCCTCAATCTACTAAATTGCTTGCTCATGCCCTCATCATCTCCCACCTTGATTACGGCAACATCCTCCTCTGTGGCCTCCCTGCTAACACTCTCGCACCTCTCCAGTCCACCCTTAACTCTGCTGACTGACTAATTCATCTCTGTCCTCGCTACTCCTCTGCTTCTCCCCTCTGCAAATCTCTTCACTGGATCACATTCCCGCAGCGTATCCAGTTCAAATTACTAATACTGACCTACACAGCCATCCATAACCTGTCTCCTTCATATATCTCTGAACTAATCTCTCGATATCTCCCCTCACGTTATCTCCAGTCCTCCCAAGACCTCCTTCTCTCCTCCGCACTTATTCGCTTCTCACCTAACCGCCTCCAAGACTTCTCCCGAATATCCCCCATCCTCTGGAATTCTTTGCCCCAACATGTCCGACTATTAACCACACTAGGATCCTTCAGACGGAACCTGAAAACCCACCGCTTCAGGAAAGCCTACAGCCTGCAATAACCCCGCCTGCCTCCTCACCACTACTGGAGCTACCGCCTCACCATCACTGGAGCTGCTGCAACCCCCCAACCTACTGTCTCCTTCCCCACCATCCTTTAGAATGTAAGCCCGCAAGGGCAGGGTCCTCTCCCCTCTGTATCAGTCTATGATTGTTAGTTTGTTTACTGTAAGTGATATCTGTAACTTGTATGTAACCCCTTCTCATGTACAGCACCATGGAATCAATGGTGCTTTATAAATATAATAATAATGATAATAATACTACTAATAATAATGGTTTTATTATGGATGATTCATATGTACCTTGTTAACAGTGGCGTAACTACCGGGGTAGCAGCCGAAGCGGTTGCTTTGGGGCCCGGCCCATATAGGGGCCCGGGGCCCCGGCTCCGATCGGCGCTACCCGGTAGTGCAATTAACAGTGGCGGGCTGGGCCGGGTCATTGCCGTTGTTGCTGCTCCGCGGCCTAGCGTGCAGCAGAGTGATTAGGTCATCATGCTGCAACCTCCTCACACTGCTGCTGGCGATGCAGAGCAGGGCAGAAGAGGCGGGGACAAGGCGGCCGGTGGGAAGAATGGTAAGCAGCAGCGCTCCAATGAGGAGCCGGACTCAGAGCTGAGCTGCTGAAGATTGGAGAACTGTCATTTGCTGTGCATAAGGTATGGGGCATGAATCCATGGTGTTAGTCCACAAGGGCAGCCGCACAGCATTGTGTGTATGAAAGTGTGTGTGTATGAGTGTGTGTAAGTGTGGTGTGTGTGTATGAGTGTGTGTGTATGAGTGTGTGTAAGTGTGGTGTGTGTGTATGAGTGTGTTTGTGTGAGTGTGTGTATATGAGTGTGTGTGTGTATGAGTGTGTGTGTGTGTATGAGTATGTGTAAGTGAGTGTGTATGAGTGTGTGTGTATGAGTATGTGTAAGTGAGTGTCTGTGTGTGTGTATGAGTATGTGTAAGTGAGTGTGTGTATGAGTGTGTGTGTATGAGTATGTGTAAGTGAGTATGTGTATGTGTGCGTGTATGAGTATGTGTAAGTGAGTGTGTGTATGAGTGTGTGTATGAGTATGTGTAAGTGAGTGTGTGTATGAATGTGTGTATGAGTATGTGTAAGTGAGTGTGTGTATGAGTGTATGTGTAAGAGTATGTGTAAGTGAGTATGTGTATGTGTGCGTGTATGAGTATGTGTAAGTGAGTGTGTGTATGAGTGTGTGTATGAGTATGTGTAAGTGAGTGTCTGTGTGTGTGTATGAGTATGTGTAAGTGAGTGTGTGTTTGAGTGTGTGTGTATGAGTATGTGTAAGTGAGTATGTGTATGTGTGCGTGTATGAGTATGTGTAAGTGAGTGTGTGTATGAGTGTGTGTATGAGTATGTGTAAGTGAGTGTCTGTGTGTGTGTATGAGTATGTGTAAGTGAGTGTGTGTTTGAGTGTGTGTGTATGAGTATGTGTAAGTGAGTATGTGTATGTGTGCGTGTATGAGTATGTGTAAGTGAGTGTGTGTATGAGTGTGTGTATGAGTATGTGTAAGTGAGTGTGTGTATGAGTGTGTGTATGAGTATGTGTAAGTGAGTGTGTGTATGAGTGTGTGTGTGTGTGTGTATGAGTATGTGTAAGTGAGTGTGTGTAAGTGTGTGTGTGTTCAGACGGGCAGTGTGGAGGGAGGACATTATAGAGACTATGGAGAGAGACAGTCTAGGGGGATTTTTTGTGCAGGAAGCACATTGAAGGGCAATTATTTAGTCAGGGACACAACATGGTAGATATTTATACTTTGTTGGCAGTATAATGATTTTACAACGGCGCAAAATACTCCTGGCCACGATGAGAGCCACGCGCGTTGTTTATAAAAGCTCGGCGTTCATGCCGCCGCACGCGGCTCTCATCGTGGCCAGGAGTATTTTGCGCCGTTGTAAAATCATAAGCGCACAGCAAAAGGGCTAAGCCTCCTGATGTACCCTAATATGATAGTGTAGGGCGAAACACGTTGAGGCAACATTGCTGAGGTGTGACAGAGCTTAATATCACGGCTTAACATCTCAGGCACATTGTGGACATATTAATCCCATTATGAGTACGTGGATGAGGCAAAATTGCCGGGATGTGGCAGAGCCTTAAGTTTATGGCTCAGTATACTAGCAGACTATATTAATGTTACTCCCATGTGGATAAGGGGATAGCATGTGCATATGAGAGGTGACATCTACGGACTGAGTGAGTGAGATAAATCATTCGGTCACTGGCTGGCATCTGTTTCAATTGGGCAAAGGAGCCTTTGTATAGTCAACGGATGACACTGAATTAGGGAGATTTGTTATGCTATTGGGGACAATGTGCAATAGCATTAGCACTTTAGTCTACGGATATTGGAGTGTAAAATTGGCTATTAATGATTGGGAATGATGCAATGGTATATCCATATATAGTATATCCATATATGGAATAATTGTTAAACTCTGCCCTTTAAAAGGATGCCTAGTGAGATTTTCCATCATTAAAGGGTGTCTTGGAGTCCATGAATACAATGTTGTATAATTATATTAGTGTCCTTTATGACCCCCTCTTGTGGTAGGGGTTGATTGGACAGACTGCACACAAGCACGGTGGATGATTTGATATATTATTTATTCACAATTTATTAAAAGTTAAGTTTTATTATTTTCCCACCACAGTCAGTGATTTTTGCAATTACGGTAATTGGTTGGATTTGTATCTGGTTTAAGGGTGCCAATTCAGTGATATCTCTAAGGCCGGGGTCACACTAACCAACGCAAAATACGGTCAGTATTTTACATGCGTAATACGGATGAATGGCCCCTAAACAGTGCTCCGTATGTCATCCGTTATCAAGGTGTGGTCGCGTATTTTGCGCATGTCAGCATCCGTATGTAATCCGTATGGCGAGATTTTCTCGCAGGCTTGCAAAATGGACATATAATGGACCCTATGACAGGGTTTATAACACAAAAGAAAGAATAGATATAGACACATAGAATGCATATATATATATATATATATATATATATATATATATGTGCATTCTATGTGTCTATATCTATTCTTTCGTTTCTTTATTAAAACTGTCAGTGTGAGTTTACTGTACAGCGCACTGAAGTGCCGGCTTTTCTAAAAGACACCGGGTGCGTATTTCTCGCAAGTCACATGTGTGGTCCGTGTGTAATCCGTATTTTTTGCGCACCCATAGACTTGCATTGGCGTACTACGGCCGTAGTACGCTGACAATCGCAGCATGCTGCGATTGGCACGGACCGTAGAATACGGTGAGAAATATACGGCTGGTGTGAGGGACCCCATAGAGAATCATTGGTCCGTGTCTAATGCGTGCTTTTAGCGCCTCTCACTCGCCCGTATTCCTCGCCAGTGTGACCCCGGCCTAATACTGACTACATCTCATAAGTAGTCAGGTTCCTGTATGGTCCGCTGTCTGATGATAAAGGTAGCAACAACTCCCAGTATCTTCTTACCATAGTTAAGAACATACTGGGAGCTACATGTTCATGACATACAAGTGTATCATGGGGCTGATCTAACACTGAAATTGACCACTGTAGTAAGCGTAATGCTGCATTCATCTACTGACTGTGGTTCTAATGTTACATTCATCTCCTGACGGTGGTTCTGACGTTACATTCATCTACTGACGGTGGTTCTGTCGCTGCATTCATCTACTGATGGTATTCATGACCCTGCATTAATCTACTGATAGTGGTTCTGTCCCTGCATTCATCTACTGATGGTGGCTGTGTCTCTGCATTCATCTAGTGATGGTGGTTCTGTCGCTGCATTAATCTACTGATGGTGGTTCTGACCCTTCATTCATCTACTGATGGTGGTTCTGGCCCTGCATTCATCTACTGATGGTGGTTCTGACCCTTCATTCATCTACTGATGGTGGTTCTGACCCTGCATTCATCTACTGATGATGGTTCTGACCCTGCATTCATCTACTGATGGTGGTTCTGGCCCTGCATTCATCTACTGATGGTGGTTCTGACCCTGCATTCATCTACTGATGGTGGTTCTGTTGCTGCATTCATCTACTGATGGTGGTTCTGGCCCTGCATTCATCTACTGATGGTGGTTCTGACCCTGCATTCATCTACTGATGGTGGTTCTGTTGCTGCATTTATCTACTGATGGTGGTTCTGTTGCTGCTTTCATCTACTGAAGGTGGTTCTGACCCTGCATTCATCTACTGATGGTGGTTCTGACCCTGCATTCATCTACTGATGGTGGTTTTGTTGCTGCATTTATCTACTGATGGTGGTTCTGTTGCTGCTTTCATCTACTGAAGGTGGTTCTGACCCTGCATTCATCTACTGATGGTGGCTGTGTCTCTGCATTCATCTAGTGATGGTGGTTCTGTCGCTGCATTAATCTACTGATGGTGGTGGTTCTGTTACTGCGTTCATCTACTGATGATGGTTCTGACCCTGCATTCATCTACTGATGGTGGTTCTGGCCCTGCATTCATCTACTGATGGTGGTTCTGACCCTGCATTCATCTACTGATGGTGGTTCTGTTGCTGCATTCATCTACTGATGGTGGTTCTGGCCCTGCATTCATCTACTGATGGTGGTTCTGACCCTGCATTCATCTACTGATGGTGGTTCTGTTGCTGCATTTATCTACTGATGGTGGTTCTGTTGCTGCTTTCATCTACTGAAGGTGGTTCTGACCCTGCATTCATCTACTGATGGTGGTTCTGTTGCCGCATTCATCTACTGATGGTGGTTCTGGCCCTGCATTCATCTACTGATGGTGGTTCTGGCCCTGCATTCATCTACTGATGGGGGTTCTGGTGCTACAATTATCTACTTGTCGGTGGTTCTGGTGCTGCATGTATCTACTGACGGTTCTGTCACTTCATTCTACTACTGGTTCTGATCATGTACACATGTAGCAAACCATAATCTGCTTCATGGCGATGTTAAAACTGAAACTTATATGGTTCCATATGTGATATCTGAGGTTCTGTAGGCAGGTCCAGGTGTGACCAGTATAGAGCATTGGAAAAAAAATCCTAGGTAATGATGAGAAGCATTGCATACTTTTCTTTACTACATATCTGAAAATGTATATCCAGTTTAAAATTAATAATACATGAGCATAATATGTGATTTGTCTGATCAATAGAAACGCTCATCTGAGCTGATCCCAGTACTTTCAGGTTTGTCATTGAACAGCTCTCAGTCAATACAGTAGTAGGCATATAGCCTATGAAGCAGCCTGAGGTAAACATGTTAAAGGGGTTGTCCAGATTTAAGCTACAAGTCACTCTGTGACTGCAGACTCGTGAATCCTCACATTGCTCGCAGTGCTGTCGTGATTCGGCGGGCGTGTGACTGTAGGTATGTGATTTGCATACATGACAACTAGCCTTGCTCGGCCCCACTTATTACACCTGTATTGAGCAAGGCCAGAAACAGTCTAGTTGTAATATGGCTGGGAATATACACATCACATACTTGATCACATAAGTGCCCGCTCCCACCGCCAGCACCAGAGAATCCTCACAGTGCACATGATGTGAGGATTCACATATAGTGACTTTAGACTTGTAGCTTAAGATCGGACAACCTTTTTAATGATGGGCCGCTACCCATGGGCCACTGCTGTGTGCTTGCCCCCCAAGCTAAAATGTGCCAGCCAGCACCTGGCAATTAAGTACATTACTGCGTCTGCGGCGCTCCGGCAGGTGCTGTGGCCAACGCTGTCTTGGGGGCCCGCCGGCCCAGTGCGTGTAGTGTAGGGGATCCTGGGCCCCGGCGGAAAAAAAGTACACTGTCTATGAATGATTTCGCAGCCTACGCTGCATTTCTGTGCAGGCTGTGCGGAGCGAAGCACATATTAGGCCCGCCTCCCTGCCTGCAGCCAGTGTATTACTTCAGACTAGTTCAGTCCCGCCCCTTCCCTGAGCCCTCGCTGTCTATTAGCTCTCTGCAGAGCTGCCTGCCACATGGACCTCTGGGAAATGTAGTTCCTGGAGGTCGGTTTGCACGGAGGAAGGCAGGCAGCCCTCACTGTCTCAGCTTAGTTAATGCCAGCCACTCAGCCAGCCTGATGATTTCTTGCCTCGCGCTCGGATTTTATTGTTTTTCTGCAGCGCCAGCCCAGCCCAGCCCAGCCCAGTCTTTTCTGCAGTGGTGTTTGGTAACAATTGACTCTAGTATGCATAATCAGTAAGAGGGTGCGTCTTGAAGGGGGTGCGTCTTGAAGGGAGTGTGTCTTGAAGGAAGTGTGTCTTGAAGGGGGTGTGTCTTTGAGGGGGCCCCGTTTAAAAGTTTGTTATGGGGCCCAATCAGTTCTAGTTACGCCCCTGCTTGTTAATGATGTCACAAGTGTATTTCTTTATTGGTCTGTTTTGATATTGTTTTATATAGAGCCTAAGTTACATCCTGTATTATACTCCATAGCAGCACTCACTATTCTGCTGGTGGAGTCACTGTGTACATACATTACATTACTTATCGTGTACTGATCCTGAGTTACATCCTGTATTATACTCCAGAGCTGCACTCACTATTCTGCTGGTGGAGTCACTGTGTACATACATTACTTATCCTGTACTGATCCTGAGTTATATCCCGTATTATACTCCAGAGCTGCACTCACTATTCCGCACTTCCCAGCTATAACACACTTACTAAGAAATATATTGTAGCACAACTATGATGGTGCCCAAGTAGGTTCCCAAGCCAAAGGTAAAAAAGTAAAAACTTGGCACTCAACTTACAGTAGATAGAGAAATCCAATGATTTTTTTATTTGCAGTCAAATACCAGGACGTTTCGGTCCCGATTTTACCTTCATCAGCCCGACTGCCAAAAGAGAAAGTATTTATTGAAGAAAAAGGCTATGCGTGCCTGGGGTAGAGGAGGACCAAACCTGGGTACAAGACCACAGAAAAAAGTTGCATATGAGCCTGCACATTCAGGAGAAAAAGGGGGGTGGGTCAATCTGCCCAGAGGTTAATCATGGAGGCAGGCGGTGGACAGGGTCGCTCCTACACTGACACGGTGTCGACCGTTTGTCAGATGTACTTCTGATGTTCTTTACCTCCTATATTTCTTTCTATTTGAGAGTCACCATTGGGGTTTTCTCTACCCTAGGCAGATTCTCACAACCCATTTTTTCCTCTTCCCCCTCCCTTTTTTCTGTTATGATTATAAATATCAATGATGGCCCACAACTTTGTCCACATTTTTAATTTTCGACCACTGGATATTTGAGCTTGACATCCTTGCCTTAGGGTCAAAGACCAACCCTTCCTTTGGTTTACCTTCTGAGTGACAATCTCTAGCTTGCTGTCCCAATTTTGTTTGGGGGTAATCACCCTGGCCAAATTCGATGCCGAGGACTTTTGCAGAGACTTTGGGTCCTGGAAGGGTGTCCGGGATATCAAAACCAGGATCTGCTCCTTCAGGCCAGAGACTCTCACACTTATTCCAGTTTATCTTAGACCCGGATGCCTCAGAGTAGTGATCTACTTCTGAGATCAGCCACTCTGCCTCTCTATCTGAGGAAACTAAAATGGTGATGTCATCAGCATACGTCACCACCCTTAGAGTGGCTTCCACTGCTGCCCGTTCATCCCATCCCCGACCAACGATCCACATTCCACCCTCCTAAGAAGTGGGTTAATTGCAAACATGTACAGCAGCAGGCTCAAAGGACAATCCTGGCGAACACCAGACCTAACCTCAAAAAAGATTCCGATCCAACTGTTCACAAGCAGAAAACTCTCTGCCCCAGCGTACAAGGTCTTAAGCCAATCAACAAGATCCCCCTTCCCGGCAGGCCATACCTCAAAAGGACAGACCAGTGGTACTTGTGATTAATGCAATCAAACGCTTTTGCCTGGTCCAATTACAGAATATACCCCTTCCAGTGGTCAGCCCTACCCTTCTCCACTGCCTCTTAGACACAGAGCACACCAGTAGATGTACTGCGGCATGGAAAAGAGCAACGCTGTGCCCCTGAAAGCAAATTTCACCAGACGATTAAACAGCACCTTTGCCAAAATCTTCCTGTTTGCATTGAGAAGCGATATGGGATGCCAATTCTCAATGCAAGATGGGTCCTTACCCTTTGACAAGATCATCAGGACAGACCTTGTAAGTTTCCTCAAGTGAGGTAGTTGTGGGTGAGCTTCGGTTCTATCTCGCTCTGGTATCCTACAGACAAGTTGTGTCCCTGTCCTGGTGTGGAGCTGAGTATGTGGTGCTCCCCATTTACTTCTAGCCTGTAGGCCTCTTCTGACTCCTAGGATCCTTCTTCTGGATCCAGGGCAGCAATCAATCCAGGGGACACAAGGTTTAGAAAAAACAAATTATTATTTTGTGAATGACATTATGTACAGTATTTACAGGCACATGCAAAGGATAAGGCCCAGTGGGTTGTCATCTTTTCCAGAGGTGACGGATACAATTTCAGCCCTTGTTATGTCCCTCTCACTAGGGCTTTCCTAGCCCTAGTGAGTCTTACTCACCTCTAGCAGTATATCTGATTGCAATACCTTCCGCCCCATGTAGTCGGAGTCCATCTTTCCCTGTAGCTTTATAAGCTAAGTGTATCTCTGGTCCCCTACGTCCATGTTTAGGTTGCCCTAGGCCACTTAGAAACACACAGAAGAGTATTTGCGGCAATCCACTGCCCTGAGTATTAGGCTCATGCTGTCCCTAGCAGCCTCCTAGGCCTGCTACTTCACTCACTGCTGTCCACACACAACTACCCTGTCACTTCCTGAACCTGCTACCAACTCTCAGTTTTCCCCTTCCAAACTGGGCTGGCCACTACAGTTAATCCTGTCCCAGCTAACTGCAGCCCCAGTGGCTATCATACCTTGATCACATACATAGGCATCAAATACATTTAACCCTTGAGTGTCAGGGAGCAATCCATCAGCTTCCACCACCGTTACAACATCTTCATTGACTTTGGCAGAGTGACAAGGAAAGACACTCACTGAATACCTTAGTCAATAGAGGAACAAAGGCGTACTGAACCACTTCATGATCGATGACATATACTTACTTCAAGGGCCTTGTCCCTGCCTTTGATGTGGGCTCACAGGCTGAGACAACATCTTTCCCTGTATTTGATAGCTGATTTAATCAGGCAATTTGGGGTGGTCTCTGTAACATTCAGGGAAAACAAAGTTAAACAGTTTTCAGAAAACTCCACCTCAGCAACAGACACTGCTGGAAAGATGGCTTCCTCCTTTAAATAAAACCTATTATGGACCTACAGTTACCTCTATGATAGGTGAACCCCTTGTACCCTGGGGTGTGCCAAATGTGGACATCCACCAGATGAGCCTCAATAGCCATAAATTGTGTAGGCCCAGAATCATAAACTGTTGTCTGACATGTTCTTGAAGGACGAATATTTACCTCTAATATCTCCTATAGTTTATTTTCTGTTATCTTTGCAAAACAGTAATGGATGGCCACTTAACAATTATGTTTGCTGATATGTTAATTAGATGCATTGTTCTTGCTTGCCAGTTTATCAGTTTATTTGCATTCTAAACAGAGGAGGAAAATCCATGAAAATAGTTTAAATAATCAAGTAATGCAACTTGATCTCATCACCATTCTTCCCCTTATCTGTGATGCTTGACTGAAGGACACTTGTTAAATCTTTTAAATTCCTATTTTGCATCTGTTTTCTCTCAGAAAGGAAATGTAACATCAACTGTTCTTCACTGTCCTATTAAGGGAATAGAAGAATCCAGGATATCTATAAACAGAAAGATAGTGAGGAAACACTTAGCTAACCTAAATGAATTCAAGTGTCCAGGTCCAGATGAATTACACCCCAGAGTACTGAAGAAGATAGCAGAAGAAATTTTTGAACCCCTCTCCATAATCTTTGAAAATTCTTGGAGAACAGGAGAAGTCCCAGAAGACTGGAGAAGAGCAAATGTTGTTCCTATCTTCAAACAGGGGAAGAAGGTGGATCCAGGCAACTATAGGCCGGTGAGTCTGACTTCTATACCAGGAAAGATCTTTGAACAAATTATTAAACAACATGTATGTCAGTACCTGGATAAGAATGAAGTGATTAAACAGAGCCAGCATGGGTTTGTAACTAATAAGTCATGTCAGACTAACTCAATTTCCTTCTATGACGGAATCACTGATTGGGTGGATCAAGGAAATGCTGTAGATATAGTATATCTTGACTTCAGCAAAGCATTTGACAAAGTATCTCATACAATCCTTATTGAGTCATGTCAGACTAACTTAATTTCCTTCTATGACGGAATCACTGATTGGGTGGATCAAGGAAATGCTGTAGATATAGTATATCTTGACTTCAGCAAAGCATTTGACAAAGTACCTCATACAATCCTTATTGAAAAAATGACTAAGTATGGAATGGACAAGGCAACTGTTAGGTGAATTCATAACTGGCTTAGTGATCGGACCCAAAGAGTGGTCGTAAATGGCTGCACATCCAGTTGGAAGAACGTCTCAAGTGGGGTACCACAGGGCTCTGTCCTGGGCCCTGTATTGTTCAACATCTTTATCAACGATTTAGATGAAGGAATTGAGGGTAAACTGATTAAATTTGCTGATGACACAAAGCTAGGAGGGATAGCTAATACTAGAGAAAAGAGAGAGAGGATTCAAAAAGATATAAATAAACTGGAGCAGTGGGCAGCAACTAACAGAATGTTTTTTAACAGGGAAAAATGTAAAGTACTACATCTGGGCAATAAAAAGGAAAAAAGCATATACAGAATGGGAGGAATAGGGCTAAGCAACAGCGCATGTGAAAAAGACTTGGGTATACTAATAGATCACAGACTGAATAGGAGTCAACAGTGTGATGCAGCAGCAAAAAAGGCAAACGCAATTCTAGGATGTATTAACAGAAGCATACAGTCTAGATCACGTGAAGTCATTATTGCCCTCTACTCCTCTTTGCTCAGACCTCATCTGGAATACTGTATACAGTTTTGGGCTCCACATTTTAAAAAAGACATCAACAAACTGGAGCAAGTTCAGAAAAGAGCGACCAGAATGGTGACCGGTCTGCAAACCCTGTCTTACGAGGAAAGGTTGCATGATTTGGGAATGTTTAGCTTGCAAAAGAGAAGACTGAGAGGAGACTTAATAGCTGTCTACAAATATCTCAAGGGCTGTCACACTGTAGAAAGATCATCTTTATTCTCATTTGCACAAGGAAAGACTAGAAGCAATGGGATGAAACTGAATGGGACGAGATAAAGATAAGATATTAGAAAAAACTTTTTGACAGTTAGAGTGATCAATGAGTGGAACAGGCTGCCATGAGAAGTGGTGAGTTCTCCTTCAATGGAAGTCTTCAAACAGAGGCTGAACAGACATCTGGGATGATTTAGCGAATCCTGCTTTGAGCAGGGGGTTGGACCAAATGGCCCAGGAGGTCCCTTCCAACTCTACGATTCTATGAAAACACTGACATGTGAATAGTTCCATAGACTATAATGGTTAAGTGTCCTATCCGTGAAGACAGGACATCTGAACAAGGCCTAATGTATAGGAGCTCCTATATCCTGTATTATAATCCAGAGCTGCGCTCATCATTCTCCTGAGGCTACAGGACCTAATCCTTGCATCTGTGACTACTTTGTGCTCAGCTGCACACTGCATTGCAGATAGGTCGGTATAGGGTCATCTGATCACTATCGCTGGTACTGCAGCATTGTCAGCTGAAATCCGGCAACAACGCAGCATTGTAATACAACACTACATGCAAATAGATGTTTTCTATAAAAGGAGCATGACAGACAACAGAAGAATGGGAAATGTTACACAAAACCTAGTCCCTTAATTCACTCCCCATCATTTGTAGAGTCTCCCGGATAGGAAAATCTGACATAACCTTGTTAATGCTTCACAGACATTGCTCCTCGAGTGTGAATATACAGACTTGTGTCACTTCACAGAGACGTACAGACTATGATATCATTGTGACTGCTTTCCCATATGTGAAATTCGCCAGGGAAGCACAAACGATATCATAATTATAGGGTTAGACATGTTATGTCTCAGTGACACATTTTATCAGACATATTTCCAGTTGTTAAACAATCACAAAATATTCCACATGGTGTAATCATTGTATAATGGAAATATTATGGTGTAATCATCGTATAATGGGCGTGAAATTTCTATTTTTTACATTATTATCTAAAATGTTTATTATTTAAAATCTCAATTTGCTCCAAGATACTAGAATGCATCGAGCTAAGAAATCCTCTGTAACCTAAGCAGCCTGAATGTCACAGCAGCAGCCGCAATGGAGCCTGAGAATTGAAGGGGCTAAGTGCCGCTTGGTCCTTGGTCCTCTCCCCCAATTTCAGCAGTATCCGTATCCCCAGGACACGGATATCATTGAAGAGAATGGTGATGTCACGGGTGTGTCAGAGGCTGCAGACTGTCGCACTGCAAAAGGTCTCAGCAGTTTGCTTTGCAGACTTCTTCCTGGTCCTTCTGACTCTAGCGCCTAGTGGCAATCTTCCTTCTACTCAAATGGACGCACCTGAGACCAGGTGTTTATAACTCCCAGATTGCTGCTGGAAGTTGCTGGTGATATTTCCATTTCCCTATTGAGGCTTGGAGCTATACCAGTCCTCTTTGGGGTTCTGAAGGACGTCTGTGTTTCTCTCTGAGTCTACTCAAGCTAAGAGTTCCCCTTGTTTGTGTACCTCATCTATCTTTACTGGTAGTAGGGATTGACTAGCGCTCATCCTGTCCTTCCCTGGCTTATTTCCAGGGTCAGGCAGGGGTTAGGAATCCTGCTTGGCGATAAGTGCGGAACTTATATAGGGATGCTTAGGGCAGACAGAGTGACGTTAGATCTGCCTAGGGGGTCTCCACTCCCCCCCTTCCCTAGTGTTGGGTTCCCTTCCCCTTATTCCATTGTGTTGCACTAAGTCTTTCCTACACTGTGCGTGTCAAGTCATCAGGGAGCAGAGTTCTATGATCCAACATTCATCCTGTGCCTTTGAATATGTAACTCCGAATACTGCAGGTGTGATAACATCAGTACATTGCACCATTAGTAGCTAGCATCAGTACTCACACTGTGCAGACCAGAGCAGCACGCTGAGGAAACGAGGTGAGGTGAGTAGTGTGAGCAGCAAGCTGAGAAAACGGGATGAGGTGAGTAGTGTTTTGTGTTGTTTTTTATGGGGTAGTTAAATGTCAGTCATTGTGGGAGCATCATACTAAATGAAGGGCTCTGGGGACCATCATATTGAGTAAACAGCTGAGTGGGTCCTTTTACTGAGTGGTGGGTGGCTGATAGGAGCTTCAATAATGAGTGGGACATTATACTGTGTAAAGGGCCGCTGGACGGTGGAACCACTGTGCCGAGGACCAAGAATAGCCTTGAGAGGCGTAACTAGGTGCCACACAAAATCCAACCTCAGATACACAGCAGCAATGCTACCATGACCCGAGGAGAGACAAAAGGAGGTGGGACCAGATGCAGAAGGAATGAATAGTAGATGTAGGCAGGCACTGTAGGAACACAGGAACCATGGATACAGACTGGACCGGCAAGTGAACAAATAGATACTGGCAGGTGCGTTCAGAACCTGCTGGTGAACAGATGAGCACTGGCAAGTGCGTACTGGACCAGCTGATATAGAGATGAGTTCTTGCTGGTGCGTGCGGGACTGACTGAGGTACAGATACGCACTGGCAGGTTCTTGCAGGACCAGCTGGTGAACAGATGTGCACTGGCAGGTGCGGAATGACCCAGCTGACCTGGAGTTGAGGTCTGGCAGGTGTGTGCGGGACCGACTGAGGTACAGAAGGACTCTGGCAGGTGCGGACTGGTCCGGCTGATGTACAGACAGGTTGGCACAGCTGATGGAAAGGCAGGTGGACACTGCTGATAGACAGGCTGGGGACCATGGCTGATAGGCAGTTTAAAGGAATACGAACACTAGGGCCTGATAACTGACAAGCGTGTTTAGGAACAAACTTACTACATTGTACAGGCACCTCACACTTTTAACAAGACGAGTCTGTGTGGGTCCTAAGCACAGTGCCCGGAGATCTGCTAACCCTTGGTAGCCGCAGGAGGATGAGGATGAGGGCCGGGACAGTGGCAGTGCACTCCAACTCCCTCACCCAGCCGAGACGCTGGCGCTGTAGTAGAGACAGTAGAAGGAGGGGGAAGTGCGGGGCCACAGCAGTGAGATAATCGGTGTCTCTGAAAGGGATGGCAATTTTGATCGGCCAGCCACTCCTGGGAAGGTTCACCACTGTTCCATGATTTCACCATTTGTGCATAATGGCTCTCACTGAGGTTCACTGGAGTCCCAAAGCTTTAGAAATGGCGTTATAACCTTTTCCAGACAGATAGATCTCAATTACCTTGTTTCTTATTTGTTCCAGAATTTCTTTGCATAACGGCATGATGTCTATGTCTAGCTTTTTGAGGAACTTTCTTCACTTTGTAAGACAGGTCATAGTTAAGTGATTTCTTGATTGAGAACAGGTGTGGCAGTAATCAGGCCTAGGTGTAGCTAGGGAATTTAAACTCAGCTTCCAAAGATGTGATAAACCACAGTTAATTTATATTTTAAGTAAGGGGGCAATCACTTTTTCACACAGGGCCCTATAGGTTTGGATATCTTTTTCACTTAATAACAAAGAACTTCTTTTAACGCATTTTGTGTTTGCTTGTTATCTTTGTCTAATAATTAAATTTGTTTGATGATATGAAACATTTAAGTGTAACAAACATGCAAAAGAATAGGAAATCAGGAAGGGGCAAACTCTTTTTCACACAACTGTATATGTCACTGACAACTTGATAGCTATCTTTTCTAAATGTATATATCTATCCTATCTGCTCTGTTCTGTTGGGTCACAAATTTGTTGGTCTGTGATATTACTGTATGCACCATATGAATAGATGGCATTTCAAAGGACATCAGTGTGTAAAAATCTGATGGCACTTGTATGGTGCTGTGCGATTTTTTTCTCACACCCATTGATTTGCATTGGTGAGTCTCGTCCAAGATGTCGAGGACAATTACAGCATGATGAGATATTTTGGTGTGTCAGATTTCAGCTGAGGAAAAAAATCACAGATGAGCAGGGACTCATAGATTAACATTGGTCAGAGTGCAATTTTTTATCGGAATGCACTCGTCCATTTTCCTCACAGATGAGTATGAGCACTTATTGCAAACAGCAAGATTATCAGGTGACACCCTCAAACAGCTCATCTGAGCTCCTATTATTATTATTATTATCATTATTATTTATTTATATAGCACCATTGATTCCATGGTGCTGTACATAAGAAGGGGTTACATACAAATTACAGATATCACTTACAGTAAACAAACTTACAATGACAGACTGATACAGAGGGGAGAGGACCCTGCCCTTTCGGGCTTACATGCTTCAGGATGGTGGGGAAGGAGACAGTAGGTTGGTGGGTTGCAGCAGTTCCGGTGTTGGTTGAGGTGATTTCTCCGGTAGTGGTGAGGAGGTAGTGGGGTCATTGCAGGCTGTAGGATTTCTTGAAGAGGTGGGTTTTCAGGTTCTGTCTGAAGGATCCAAATGTGGTTGATAGTCGGACATGTTGGGGCAAAGCATTCCAGAGGATGGGGGCTATTCAGGAGAAGTCTTGGAGGCGGTTGGATGAAGAGCGAATAAATGTGGAGGAGAGAAGGAGGTCTTGGGATGACCGGAGATTACGTGAGGGAAGGTATCGGGAGATTAGTTCAGAGACATATGGGGGAGACAGGTGATAGAAGGCCTTGAAGGTCAGTATTATTAATTTGAACTGGATACGCTGAGGGAATGGAAGCCAGTGAAGAGATTTGCAGAGGGGAGAAGCGGAGGAGTAGCTAACCTAAATGAATTCAAGTCTCCAGGTCCAGATGAATTACACCCCAGAGTACTGAAGGAGATAGCAGAAGAAATTTTTGAACCCCTCTCCATAATCTTTGAAAATTCTTGGAGAACAGGAGAAGTGCCAGAAGACTGGAGAAGAGCAAATGTTGTTCCTATCTTCAAAAAGGGGAAGAAGGTGGACCCAGGTAACTATAGGCCGGTGAGTCTGACTTCTATACCAGGAAAGATCTTTGAACAAATTATTAAACAACATGTATGTCAATACCTGGATAAGAATGAAGTGATTAAACAGAGTCAGCATGGGTTTGTAACTAATAAGTCATGTCAGACTAACTTAATTTCCTTCTATGACGGTATCACTGATTGGGTGGATCAAGGAAATGCTGTAGATATAGTATATCTTGACTTCAGCAAAGCATTTGACAAAGTCTCTCATACAATCCTTATTGAAAAAATGACTAAGTATGGAATGGACAAGGCAACTGTTAGGTGGATTCATAACTGGCTTAGTGATCGGACCCAAAGAGTGGTCGTAAATGGCTGCACATCCAGTTGGAAGAATGTCTCAAGTGGGGTACCACAGGGCTCTGTCCTGGGCCCTGTATTGTTCAACATCTTTATCAACGATTTAGATGAAGGAATTGAGGGTAAACTGATTAAATTTGCTGATGACACAAAGCTAGGAGGGATAGCTAATACTAGAGAAGAGAGAGAGAGGATTCAAAAAGATTTAAATAAACTGGAGAAGTGGGCAGCAACTAACAGAATGGTTTTTAACAGGGAGAAATGCAAAGTACTACATCTGGGCAATAAAAATGAAAAAAGCATATATAGAATGGGAGGAATAGTGCTAAGTGACAGCACATGTGAAAAAGACTTGGGTATACTAATAGATCACAGACTGAATATGAGTCAACAGTGTGATGCAGCAGCAAAAAAGGCAAATGCAATTCTAGGATGTATTAACAGGAGCATACAGTCTAGATCACGTGAAGTCATTATTTCCCTCTACTCCTCTTTGGTCAGACCTCATCTGGAATATTGTGTCCAGTTTTGGGCACCACATTTTAAAAAAGACATCAACAAACTGGAGCAAGTTCAGAAAAGAGCGACCAGAATGGTGACCGGTCTGCAAACCCTGTCTTATGAGGAAAGGTTGCAGGATTTGGGAATGTTTAGTTTGCAAAAGAGAAGACTGAGAGGAGACTTAATAGCTGTCTACAAATATCTAAAGGGCTGTCACATTGTAGAAGGATCAACTTTATTCTCATTTGCACAAGGAAAGACTAGAAGCAATGGGATGAAACTGAATGGGAGGAGACACAGATTAGATATTAGAAAAAACTTTTTGACAGTTAGAGTGATCAATGAGTGGAACAGGCTGCCACGAGAAGTGGTGAGTTCTCCTTCAATGGAAGTCTTCAAACAGAGGCTGGACAGACATCTGACTGGGATGATTTAGCGAATCCTGCTTTGAGCAGGGGGTTGGACCAGATGGCCCAGTAGGTCCCTTCCAACTCTACGATTCTATGATTCTATGAGATGAATTAGTCGGGCAGCAGAGTTAAAGATGGACTGGAGAGATGTGAGGGTGCTAGCAGGGAGACCACAGAAAAGGATGTTGCAGTAGTCGAGGCGGGAGATGAAGGCGTGCACAAGCATTTTAGTAGATTGAGGGTTGAGGAAAGGACGGATTCTGGAAATATTTTTGAGCTGGAGGCGACAGGAGGTAGAAAGAGCTTGGATGTGTGGTTTGAAGGACAGGGCAGAGTCAAGGGTTACTCCAAGGCAGCGGACTTCTGGTACTGGGGAAAGCGTGATGTCATTAATTGTGATAGATAGGTCAGGTAAGGAAGATCTGTGAGATGGGATAATGTAAGGGCAACTCGGTTTTTACTACATTAATGCTTGATATCATGGGCGTACCCAGGATCTAAACTAGGGGGGGCAAGCCATGGTCATTCAGGTTTTATAATTTTAGAACGAAAAAGGTGAATGAAACTGCTGCATACAGTATAATGAGCCCCATACCTGTATATACATCATCACCAGCCCCAGCCTACTGTGCCTGGCACCTGTATATACATCATCCCCAGCCCACTAAGCCCAGCACCTGTATATACATCATCGCCAGCCCCAGCCCACTGAGTCCAGCGCCTGTATACATCAGCCCAGCCCTTGTATACATTAGCCCAGCCAGCACCCAACCCCTGTATACATCAGCCACAGCCAGCCCCCAGCCCCTGTATGCATCATCCACAGCCAGCCCCCAGCCCCTGTATACATCAGCCACAGCCAGCCCCTGTATACATCAGCCACAGCCAGCCCCCAGCCCCTGTATACATCAGCCACAGCCAGCCCCCAGCCCCTGTATACATCAGCCACAGCCAGCCCCCAGCCCCTGTATACATCAGCCAAAGCCAGCCCCTGTATACATCAGCCACATCCAGCCCCAGCCCCTGTATACATCAGCCACAGCCACCCCCTGTATACATCAGCCACAGCCAGCCCCCAGCCCCTGTATACATCATCCACAGCCACCCCCTGTATACATCAGCCACAGACAGCCCCCAGCCCCTGTATACATCAGCAACAGCCATCCCCTGTATACATCAGCCACAGCCAGCCCCCAGCCCCTGTATACATCATCTCAGGCCCCAGCCTGAGTGTCCTGTCTGACACTGTAGATTGCCTCAGGGGCAGGAGACAGGGAGAGCAGTGCGCTCTCCCTCTCCGCCCACAAAGAACGTCCTGACGTTCAACCTCAGGACGTTCTTATTAACCCCCTATCATGTACAGGGCACCCAGGCCATTGCGCGCACTTGTAAAGCTGCCGGCGCAGTGCCCAAAGATTTAAAGGACCTGCGGCAGGATAGGTGCGCGGCGTGCCACTGCTTCTAGGCGGGGCAGCTGCCCCCCCTGCCCCATGGTGGGTACGCCCATGCTTGATGTAAAGACACTTATAATGTTAAAGGGGCTGTCAGGGACTTTTATTATTTTATCAGTTTAAAAAATAACCAGCAGGTAGTTGCCAACTACCTGCCTATTCTGCTTGGTGCCAATCTCTGCCGGCTCAGAGCAGTCACTGACTGCTCCTACAGCTTCTGCTGATGTCACCTTCATAGAGCAGCATCTTTTCAGCAGCTATGATCTGTTGACAGGGTATCTCTGCCAATGTCATACTGATTAACCGCCTACTCCCTGCTACCTAATTGTGGGGAGCCATCTGTCAGTCAGCATCACATCTGGAGTGACACCCTATAGCCTGAGCAGCCTGGAAGAGCCATTCCTGTGCAGTACAGGCAGGTAGTTAGAAACTAAACTAACCCCATTTATTACCAGAACAAAATTTGTGCAGACATTGAATAAGCAGGGAATGCTGAGAAATGTCATTATTGAATCTGGAAGAACGGTACGTACAGCTCGGCCGTGTTGGGGACTGAGGGTGTGGTGTCTTCTAAATATGCTGTCTGCTCCTGAGCTCTGAGAAGATAGACCGCTTCACTTGGGGCCCTGCTCTCTCTCCTTTCCCGGTAGTGAGTGGGTCAATTCGTTGAGAGAAAAAGCCAATACTTAGGCTCCTATTCCCTAAAGTCCAGTGTTTCTCAACTCCAGGCCTCAAGACCCACCAACAGGTCAAGTTTTCAGGATTTCCTTAGTATTGTGTAGGGAGGAGAGCCCCTGCAGAGTGTCCGGGCCAGAACTAAGGGGACCGCCATCTAGGTTCCTAAGGAAACAGCACCCGGGGAACGAAGGAGGAGAGTGGACAGCTGAGAGCGACAGGACAGCAAGGGGAGGGGGGAGTATAAAAGGGACAGGGAGCGCGCAGGGGAGTCAGTTGGCTGAACGGCAGACACGAAGTAAGAGACTGCGGGACTTTGGGAGAACCAGAGTGACAGACGGTGACCTGAGAAGAGACCAGCGGCAGAGTGGAGACTTTCAGTGGCCTGTGGAGAGTAAGCGACGAACCTACCAATCAGAGACTTGCGCTTTACTCCAATCCGGGGTCGCTCCCCGCCCACGGTCTTCCGGAGCTGTTACCGCTGTGCTTCAGCCTGTTGCGGCTGGTCCGCTGCCCCTCGCAGCCGCTGCCACTTCACTCCAGCCCACAGCTGCGGCCTGCCTGCTGCCGCTCCGCCTCAGTCCGCGACTGCGGCCTCTTCATCATCGGCCACAGTGGACGTCACCCTGCCGCAGTCGGCAGTTGGGGCCTACTCCCCGCCTACAGGGGAACTATTTGCCTAGGCCGTGCACGTGGCTTGCCAACTGCCACTCCTGGGAACTGCGACACAACCCTGCTTGGAGACTGGAGTCTCATTAAACTCGCTCACAAGCCGTACCCCGCAGTGTCTACAGGGGGTCACCTCATCAAAGGACTCCTTCTGGGCCTGTTGTGCCCCAACTCCTCCTGGGCGCCTGATGACTATGACAGATCTTCAGCAGCTGGGCCCAGCGGCTGCGACGCCAACGCAGCATCAGCAGAGACGCCAAGGGACGTCAGGATGGATAAGTGACACTGTAGAAAATAAGGACCCGTAGTCTGCCATATCGCGGCCCTATAGCAACCGGCTGTTGCCGGATTAGTTGTTTTCTCATTTAGAGTGCTTGTTTGTGCATAGTCCCTGCGAGGACAATATCTGTTATTGTTTTGGTTTGGTTGCTTAGCATAGCCCTAGCGGCTCAAATTCATAAAAGTTCTTTAGCCAAAGTTCAATTCAGTCTTGCGTCTCGTCACTGCATCCTGCGTACCTGCTGTTACCTACAATTGCACAGGTGATAATTTCATCACCTGCTCAAGCATTAACAGCATCACCTGTGCAATACTAAGGAAATCCTGAAAACATGACCTGTTGGTGGGTCTTGAGGACTGGACTGCAGGCCTAAACCAATCTGACGAGAGCAGACAACAAGCCTGCACACTGTAGCACATGAGTGAGAGTAGTACCACCAGGAGACGCAGTAGTGTGGCTTCTATTCATACCTGGTCTGTGGAGACCAATGAAGCAAAATCCAGCCAGTGTGTGTGTGAAAGTGGTCCTTCTGGAGAAAAGCTGAGTGCTCAATGAGGTAAGGCTGAACTCTCCAAGGAGACCTAGGAACTGCAGAAGCCCACTGAGTCTATTTCCATCTAAAGTTCCTGGATTTATAAGCCACTCCTACGTTCCGTACTATTCTTTCCTTCTTATGGATTTATAAGCCACCTTCATATATATAGGTGATGGAGGTAATGGTGGAAATAAAGCTTTTTGAATCCTCATTGTGCTGTGGCGCCCCTGAGGGTTCAGTTGCCACAGAGGTACTGCACCTCCTCCTGAGGTGTGGTGCCCCACCACCCAGGTAAGGTGGGAACTCCTGACCACACTCCAACACTCGCATCCCACACAACACAGTAGTTCAGCAAAGCCACATTGCGGCTCCCTGCTTGGAGTGTAGCAGAGCACCTTTGGTGGCTCCCTGCTTGGAACACTAAACGTGCTGGGAGGTGGGTGGAGTTTAGAATACATAAAAGAGAGAGTAGGTTTAGAATTTCAGGGAGTTCGAAGTCAGTCAGTCAGAGAGTCACTCAGAGAGGAGTGAGGAAAGGAGATCCCTTGAAGAGGGATGGAGGAAGGAGTGCTGCAGCTGCCTCAGTGATCTGAGCCAGCTGGCACGGGAAAGGAAAGAAGGAGAAAGACATTGAACTGAAACCTGATCTTCCATAAGAAGGAAAGAATAGTACGGAACGTAGGAGTAAAAGGGAACAGAGTACGTGGGTTACAGGAAGAACCCTGCCTAGAAGTTCTAAGCGCAAGGCCGGGCCTGGTCCCCAAGGTTGTATGGACACTAATGGTTCTGCAGCAGACACCAGTGGAGTAGTGGGCTGTAAATGCACTGCTCCCATCTAAGACTTGGGGGCACAACAGCAGCATTGATAGTGAGCCGGGACTCAGGAGTAAGGAGTCCCCGAAGCAGGCTACAGCTGTCTGCCGTACAAGTAGAGTTCTTGGGAACATCTGTCAGGAGGAACTCCAGTGTAACTCAGTACTAGGAGATCTTCACACTTAAAGGTGCTATAGAGGAGACGTTCAGAAAGGCACATGTTGGCGGAGTGTTGGAAGGGAGCGTCCTATCTTGCCTGGAGGTCGACTGGGCCCCTGACCCGGAGGACAAGGCACGGAGGCAGGCACCTGTGTGTACTACAGACTGTGAGTAAAGCTTTGGAACTACAAGCCCTGGTGTCCTCCATTCATTTCTGCGCCAACACACCTGGTACCGCTACATCTGGGTACCAGCTTCTATACTGCCTGCGCCTCTCAGCTACCCCTACATCTACACTGCCCTGGGACTACAGCTCCACCTGTGGGGAGATTCACCATCATGGCTGCAACACAACACCAGTCCCAGAGGATCTGCATGCAGCGTCGGCCTAACATCTCACTTGCCGAACACCACAGGTGGCGTCACGAACTATTCAGAAACTCTGTTCACCCCCTTTTTGCCATGGAGCCCCAGGGCTGCGGACCGGGTCACAGCATCCCTGACAACTCCCATTGAGATCAACGGGCCCGGTACCGAGTACCCCGCCAGCCCTGGTCGGGCGCTCCAATGCCTCTAAGATTTCCATCGTTGACATGATCTACCAGAAAAGACACCTGGCAGCTTCAACAAGAAGAAAAAGGCGGAGAATACCAAGCCAAAGCTGCATAGGATGATAAGCTATTTCTATATTCCCTCACTATAGTTTCATCTATGCTTACAGTAGCAGAATCATAGGCATCAGCCAATAATCAGAACACTGAGGCGGCCTGGCGCAATCCTCAGTGGGAGAGGGAAGCAGCCTACTGCCAGGACTTCTAAGTGCTGATGACACTAAAAACTTATTTAAGAAAGGGTTGCACTGTAAAGTGCCTCTGTCCTCGCAAAGAACGTATTACAAAAAAAAGTATTATTCTGTGTTGGGGCTGTTAATCAACTTGCTCCTGACGCAAAGGGTCAACGATGCCTCACAGCAGACAAAAATATCAAATATCTCCCTAATAATGGTAGCACTTGTCAAGAGTTATGCAAGTGTCAGCACCAGGATAAATAAGGTGTCCTAGCTCTCTCTGAGAACAGCATTTTTCAACAGCATCTCATGGCGGCTCCAAATAAGGGAGAAAGATCACTACTGGTAGAATTTCAAGGGGATAGAGAGGCATGGCCTCAAGTCCTTCCCAGAGCAAGGTCGGGTAGTATATGGTGGTCCCTTCTCAACAGCTAGGCATTGTGTGAAAAATGTGGTTCGTTTTTTTGGAGGGGTAGTGAGATGCATGTACACCAACAACTAACGTTTTTGGACTTCTGCTGAAGATAGGCTTCTAGACAGTTGACATTTATGCCTTTATGAGGACAAACCGGCCTAGAGTTCGGAGACTAGAATGATAGAGGCTCAATTCAGATACTTTGGATGAAGCAGAGATAAGATAGTCCATTGAAAAAAAAAATTCAGAGTCAAGTACCCATGCTGGATATTTGTAGCAGTAAAGGCCCTTTTACATTTAGCGATGCACCAGCGGTGAGGTCTGCCTGTCACACAGGCAGACATCACAGCGATGCAGCAGCGACGCAGCGCACGATACTCACCTTTCACACACAGCGATCCTGGCGTCCTCCCGCCCGCCTCTACGCGTCGCTCGTCGTTACAGCAGGAAGCCCCAGCAGGAAGCTGACGACGAGAAATGGAGCCGGACATTCTCGCGCGATCAGCGATGGACAGCGGGGGAGCCGGTCGGAGGTAAGTATCACACATAGCGATATCGCTATAATGTCACAAAATCGGTGATGTTATAGTGATATCGCTAGCGATATCGCTATGTGTAAACCCCCCTTAAGTTAGAGCAGTGGGAGATGTTAAAAAAGTGACAAAATTCTTACCCCAGCTATCAGGCCCCTGGAGTCTGCACTGGTGCCTCCTATAAAGCCTTGAGAAGGAAATTCAAGCATCTTGACCGACTAGAAGAAGGTGTAAGGGTATCTCCAGTGTGAAATATTTGCTTAAGAGGTGTCAATATGATAAGCACACATCTTTAGCTTTTCATAAGGATTACAGGAAGTACTGCTGACCTGACCGCTGCAAGAAGTCAATGAATAGTAAAGTTGTCATAGGATTGGTCTCTCAAAAGGTCCAGATCAGGAATCCTTGGAAGTAACCAAATTCATCTAATCACACCTCTTGGGGAAGAGGGCTCCGGATTTGAAAAGTAATGTCAACTTTATTGGCTAAAACTGTCTGTAAACCAGGGAAAACCCCTATCTTGATGTTTCAACTGACATGATCTGGGAAGAGGAAATTGGGTTGACAATTAAAGGACTTGCTCTAAAAAAGCCTCTGGGTCTGGAATCTATAAGACCTTTGTGAAGCCTTGGTGATCCTCTCGACTAAAGAGGTCTTTGATTTTGGCAGAGTGCCCAAGGAATGAGGCGATCAGCCCTGATCATACTCTCAAACGGTAATAACTCATCTTGTATTGATAATTTGTGTCCCAATGGAGTTCTTAGTGCAGAGAAAAAGGTTTTGGCAACTGTGCTGTTTAATAGACTTGTGAAGTTTTCATCCGGGCCCTTTTTCAGGTACTCAGCATTGCTCTGTTCAAGGCTGCAGTACGTTTAGTGCTGTGCTCTTTTTCCAAGAAGTAGTGGAGCATGGTAGAGCTTGTAACTGGAAGGAGTACTTGCTGTCATTGGATCAGGCAAAAGGATTTGATTGGGTTATCCATGTGTATTTACAGTTTGTCTTTCTGAGTTATAGCAACTGTGGAAGGTGAGTGTTGGTCAGTTGGCTTTATACCTTATATACAGGGTCAGAGAGCTTTGCATTTGTGAATGGTTGGATTGGCAACTGTTTTGAGGTCGGCACGGATGTTTACCAGGGTTGTCCCTTGGTCCCGCTGCTGTAATTGTTTGCGATCGACCCAATCCTTAGAAAGGTAGTATATAGACTGAAGGCATAATTATTGACCGTGCAGCAGTGAAAGCCATTTTGAGGGTGGTGGCATACACTGATTATGTCATTGTTTCTTTATGTCCTCAGGAGAAGTGAAGAGAGTGGTAGATATCACTACTTAGAGCAATCCGGGCCCAAGATGAACATGGGCAGAAAGTAGGTTACTTAATTTATGAAGAGTCTAGGAGGCTTGAGTATGGTCAACCACATGGTATTTCTTGTGAATTCTTTCACTAAGATCAATTTCTCATTCCGGAATGGGATGAGACGGGAGGGCCACTGAAGGATGTTCAGACACCACACTGATATCTATCTGCTTATACTACTCTGATTATGAATGTAATTCACCAGGGTAGTCTGGGAATGTGGTACAGTATATCAGGACTCTGTTAAAGCAACTCCTTAACAGAGGAAGTAAAGTTAATCTTGCACTATGGTACTATTTACATAGGACCGGCGATTTTTCTGATACTGTACTTTGTGGTCTTGGTGACTGTTTGTTATTACAATTTGTTATTGGAAAGCAATTATTGGGGTTTCTTTACCCAGTGCAACCTCTTATTAGCAGGTATGTGGGCCTGGGGGGTGGTGTCCTCATTTGGGTTTCCCACCTTTTAAATTTCAATGTGATGTATGTCTTTTTTTCTATTGAATAAAGATTGTTGTTTTTTGCTAATTTGGGTTCATATGTTTTTTCGGATACACATAAACCAACTCCTTGAAAAAAGTTTTTTGTTGACCCTTTTTCAGATGCCCTTGCTGCTGAAGGAATGATACCCAAGTTGGGATCTTGGGAATGGATTTCACCTGCTGTGTATATACACTCACTGGCCACTTTATTAGGTACACCTGTCCAACTGTGTGTTAAGACTTAATTTCTAATCAGCCAATCACATGGCGGCAACTCAGTGCATTTAGGCATGTAGACATGGTCAAGACAATCTCCTGCAGTTCAAACCGAGCATCAGTATGGGGAAGAAAGGTGATTTGAGTGCCTTTGAACGTGGCATGATTGTTGGTGCCAGAAGGGCTGGTCTGAGAATTTCAGAAACTGCTGATCTACTGGGATTTTCAAGCACAACCATCTCTAGGGTTTACAGAGAATGGTCCGAAAAAGAAAAAAAATCCAGTGAGCGGCAGTTCTGTGGCCGGAAATGCCATGTTGATGCCAGAGGTCAGAGGAGAATGGGCAGACTGGTTCGAGCTGATAGAAAGGCAACA